>NW_010249535.1:0-36741 GCF_000690775.1 Eurypyga helias
TGATTCTGTGAAATATAAAGATTTTATGGAATACTGAATAGAGAAAGCATGCATAGGAGGTGGAATTATTGCTAAAAGAGGATATGCCAACTAAATATTCCTGTTGCATCTGTTTCCCATGGAACGCTCAAGGAAAATACAGGGTGAGGTGAATTTGTAAGAAAGATTGTGACAGCAGCAAAGGGACCAGATTTCATGACCCAAAAGATCCTTGTCAGGCTAATGTTACCATGAAAACACATTTTACAGTCTGTGTAAATGAATGTAAGCATTTCTACAAGTCACAGAAGCAATTTACATAACTTTTTTTCCAGAGAAATACTGGTTTTCATATTGCACCATTTTGCTAAGCTATTCCAATGAGGAAAAGCTTTCATGAGTCCTGCTAGACACCCCTAGGTCTGAGGTGAAGCACCAATCCCAGACAACTCATAGCCCCTTCCCTGCAGGTAGGACTGGGAGACAGTCTGGAACAGCCCAAAGCCAGAGAGATGTCACAGCCACGGGGGTGACCTGGTCTGGATGACATACGATGATATTTGTACACATTAACTTCATTCATTCCTCACTAGTCTGTGGGGTTTACTTTGTTTAACCATGTCCCACACGCCATACCATTCACAGATCAATGGGCACACCTGGAAGAGCATCAGCTCATCCCCAAAGAGAAGCTGCCAGTGCTCAACCACAACCCAGCTCAATATCTTTAATAATCCCCCTCTCCCACCTCCCACCACAGCTGCTGCAGGCTGGCTGGACTACAGGAATGGGCTGTTTCCTTTGGAAGGTGCCCAATTCCCCCCACGGCTCCATCTACATCCAAAGGAGAGCATGGACGAGTGGTTGAGGTTTAGCCGTGGAATGGCTTTAAAACTCAGCATAAATGACTCCCAGGAGGAGGAAGGGATGAAATTATTTACATTGGTATACTTCTCACAGGTAGAGAGAGCATGTCTGTTTTTCTTTAAGGGAAGGAGCAGGATCTCTCTCCCTGCCTGCACAGCTGGTGACACATTCAACCTGTCAACCTCTCACTCCATCCCCTGGTCAGCCCTCCGGCTGGATGGTAAATAATTTCCCTGCCTCTCCCTTTCGTGTTTTGAGGAGCTAACAGTTTAGAAAGAGAGGAAGAGAAAGCATTACTCATTCATTAAAAACGTGGCTTTGAACCAGGCCTAAAGTGTTATTCCAGGACTCCCGTAATGAAACACTAAAAACCTCTGCTTTTTCGCTCTGCTGAGTATCCCTGGCGTAAGGAGCTCTTACTCTTCAGGAGATGTCCGAGTGTGCAACAGACACTACTGCACGTCCAGAGAAACATCCTCCACTGAGGCAACTAACTCAGCCCACCGGTATAGGTCTTGGCAGGAGCTACACGCCGTTAGGTACATGGAAACGAAATTGCAGTACATTTCTTGGATCTTAATTGCCTAGTTCGGTTTCTGTCCTTAGTGAGGTCTCCACACGCCCACAGGAGTTTCCTTGAAAATGAACACAGGTATTGGGATGAAGTGGGCTGTATGGAGCCACTTCCTCAGGCAACATTTGGAGGACCTTACCTGATGTAAGCACTCCTCCCACCCACTCCCATGCCGGTACCCACTGCTGCTGGATGCCAGCAGTATCCTAAGCAAATTAACTTAAGGGATGTGACTTAAAGAAGCAAGCAATGAGATATGAAATACGTCCTGGCCAAGAGCCAAGTGGCCTCTTTAGACCAAACCAAAACAGTAATTGCCTTTTGACATTGCCCAGACACACATGAAAGGAGCAGACTAGTCTTGACTGCACATAAATACAGGTCCCGTGAATCAAGGTAGAAAAATGTGACACCTTGCCTACCGTAGGGTTTTTAAAGATGAGGATCAACTAATCCAGATTAATTCATGCCATACCCTAGGAGACACTAAACATATTAAGTCTTCCTGGTCTGCTGGAAAGTGGATAAAATTATATCCTTATGGGAAAACTGTTAATGCACAGTGGTTCAAGAAAAAGGAGAGGAAGAAATCAGGTAGGAGTGGAACAAGTAGTAAGTACTTGAACTGTTTTCCAGCCAACAACTATTGAGAATATATTTTCAAGCATAGCAAGGGATGCTGTTAATAATTGGTGAGTAAGCCCTGATTCTAAGTGCTGCATATAGGTTTAGAACAATTGACATTTGTAGAGTTTAAAATGGAGATTCTTCATCCATAAGATACCACTTTGGTTTCTTCCGGAGATGCTGAATGAAACACCTGTAGGTACAATGACAGATTCAGAAGAGTTGTTAACACCAGAGCAGCATTTGAAAGCACCTATTTTCCTGCGAGAAGCTAAGTGGGGAAGCACACATAGGTCTCTAATTGTTTTCCTTAAACCAATAGTGCTGCTTTTCCATTCACTCACATGAATTCCCCTCCCCTGTGAAAGACAGAAAGGGAGGCAGAATTTTCAACATTTGAGTTGGATTTAGTGACAAAGCGACAGTTCAAGGCTGTGTGACTCTGAAAATCTCACCCTTTATCTGGGGCTGAAGCAATGACAGAAAAACAAGGGGAGAAATGGAAAAAACAAAGTGATGTTCCACTCTTCTGAGATCAAAATGTATGTCCATCCACTAGCAGAAAGCTTGTGGACTGTAACAAGCCTCATGCACCTTCCCATACTGATTCAATATGAAGCATTTAATTCGCTTTCTTTAAATCATTCTTGGTTTGAAACTGTTCTTACAGTACTTCTCCACAGCGTCTGTCTATGTTTCTGGGGGTGTTACTCTCATCTTCCTGTCGCTTTACGCACATGTAACCTTGGGATGGTGAAGAGCTTGAGTTTTAACAAGTGTGCTATAGAGACACAGGGAATTCTCGTATCTCCTCATTTTTTCCATTATTAATCCTGTTTTGCATGGAACTTCTGTATGAATTCACAAAATCATCTCAACAAACAACAAAGCCAAGCTTCCATGAGAGCAGAGGAAGTACAGGTGAGTCTTCACCTGAACATACAGCTGGGGAACCTCAGCTCCTGACACAGCTATGTGGGATTTCTCCATCAGGAAGTGATGCCCCAGTTCAAACCTGCTGATGGGATCCCCAGCACCAAGCCAACCACAGAGCTGCCCAGGGGCCAGAACAGCAAAGGGTCTTCGTGGGGCCTCTGTACCTCCTCCTCCTCATTAGCACCATCCGAGATAAGGGCCCTATCACAAGCCTCTCCTGTGAGCCTGCTGGCTTCATTATCATGAAAGAAAAGCATTTGCTGTCAAACTGTTCAGAATCAAAATCAAGATTGGCTCACCTACCATCTACAGTCACCCGGTCCACTCCCTTTGGCTGCTTGTGTTTGCCCCCAGCCAGCACGTTTCAGCTCAGGATAAGGGTGTTGGGTTTAATTGCCAATTTCATTCTTTAGTTTAAAAGCAGCTAACAAAGGAAGTGAAGTGCTGGTGCGTACTTCCTCCATGGGTGCAGGTCACCCACCCTGCCCCAGCACACACACCACACCCCCCCACCTGAAACACCTCAACCGCGCTGCCTACAGCAACGCGCAGAATTCAAACACGGACCCAGCGTGATACAAGACGGCACTTAGGAGTGGTGAAAGGCATTACTAACAAGTGGGGGCCCCCCTCCTCTCCCCCTGCACGCTCCTTCCTCTCCAGCCGAAAAACAACGGAGGAAACCCGTACGAGCCTGAACACAAAACCACCCTGCGCCTCTGAAACAAAGCCAGATGTGTTCATGGGAAGCAGAGACCGTTGTCAGCCCAAGTGAGGCTCACAACGGCAGAATTACATCTCTTAATTATTACCAGCCTGGCTCCCCAAATGTTCGTCTTTTTTCACAGTTGCTAAATAAGTTAATCACTTCGTGAACAAGGAAATCTGTAGATGCCTTTGAGGCTTTGTTAACATAGTGCCTAAGCCAGCTTTACACTCTCTTCTAATCCTCTTTAAGACAGTATGAGGCAGTGAAGTAGCCTATAATCAGTTTTTAAGGTTATAGACAATATCCCCACTCAAGCTGGTTGCCTAGAGCAACAGTGCAGGAACTGAATACTGGCAATGAGATTGGATTACTTGCCTTGTTTATTCATCCATATATATTTATCCTCTGCTCTGCCTACAGCGGAAGCAGGGATTTTTGTAGCCTGTGCCTTACATGTCTGAATGCAGAGCAGAATTTACGTAAAAAAATGCAGACAGGCTTCAAGAATTAATCTCTTTCCATTTCTGATTCTCCCCTTTCCCTCTCCACCTCAATACCTGAAAGTTCAAAACACTCCCAGAATTGAGATCGCTTGCAGTGTCTCAGCAGCCATACGTCTTCCCACAGCTTCGTGTCTACACGGAGGTGGAAACCCCTCTGCCACGGCTGCCGGCAGCCCCAGCAACATTTAGGCACCCTGACCCGCTCCTGAGCTGGTGCATCTGGTGCATGCTCCTCAGCAGGCAGCAGGAGCTGCTATTTCACCTTCCCTGAGCATCTGTCCCACCCTGACCTACGGGAACCCCCAGCTACTGTCGGCACCAAGCAAATTGCTCTTGTATTTGAAATCCCCTGACAAGAAGTCAGGCCATGTACCCGTTTCGGTCACAAGCATTCCAGCTTCATCTCCTTTCCTTGAAAAGCTGTATTTTCCCTCTGGACAAAACCACTTCCCTTTTGTACTTTAAGCTTAGGCATAGTTTTAACCAGAGCAGAACAACTTGTCTATCATTCTTGCCTGCAGCGGCTCTTCGGATTGACCCGGTGTAACTGGTGTTAAATCCAGGCTCTTCCTCAGAAAACAAAGTGATACCAAAACCTCATTAGAGATGGAAGACCCACAGTACTAACGCTGAGACTGCAGCCAGCGACTGCCCGGTTGTTACTACAGACTTCAGCGCTAGCAGATGGCTGAGCAACTGCAGCAGCTCCTTGAACAGAACCAGCCTGCCTGCTTCCCCACACCTACAAAAGGTGCAGTGCAGAGGTTCGGAGCAACCTGCGAGAAGGTCAAATCAAGCTGTTGTGGATCGGCTTCCAGATGGGCCTACTTCTGCTGCAGGAATAAATTTCAATAGGGCTGTGGTATCCCATCAGCCTCCATGAAAATCCCGAAGTGCACTAAGAAAGCACATCCTAGAGCTGCCATGCTTCTGCTTATCTGAGTCTTCCTGGAGTTCATACCTTCTTTGTCAAATTTAACTAGTCCTTCCTATGCACAGGCCAAAATACCTTCTTGGAGCTTTCCCTAACCTCACCCAATATAGAAACCCCAAAATCAGACGTTAACAGTAAAGCTGAAAAGATGTTCTTTCCCTTTCACATTCCAAATATTCCCTGGAGCTGTGTTCAGTGGCCAAACCGACCTACAGAGCTGACCTCTGCTGTGCAGTGGGCAACATGTATCACAGTAGCTTCTCAAAGAATAAATAATTTACCCAATTTCCTCTCTCAATTGGAGTACCCCATCCTTGTGCAGCCCCGTTACATGACAGCTAAATTTTATCACACATCAGCTCGCTGAGGCTCTGGTGTTTGCAGCTATTAAGGAAAGAAGGACTGTGGGAAGGTAGGACAGAGGACCAAGTCTCAGGGGAACCACCACATATTTTTTAATGTAATCTGGGACATGTCACTTTGTAACTTGGTTCTTTAGTAGTAAAATGGTGTATTCATTCACGAAAAAGAGATTAGAGGTTTGACAGATAATAAATTTGCTGAGAAACTGATTTTTTAAAGAGATGTAACTGAACTGCAGATGAACTTGGCCAACGGTTGTCGCTGAAGCAAAGAGGGTGAGGGGCAGGCATGCTGCTGCTTAAGAGGGAAACCTAAAAGGGAGTTCAAGATATTCCATTTCAGGACACTGTTAAAATGAAAGACCTCGTTTGGGGTAGGATATGTATCCCTTCAATATTTTAAAAAATAAACTTTCTGCCTCTTCAGTTTGAAGGGGGGGTGTGTGTAGGGGGTGTGGGGTGCTTTTTTCTTCACATCAAAAGTCACCTGACTTAGGAGGAAAGAGGAAACTCAGGAGTTAAATAACCCCCAAAACCAAAACAGAATGTTTCATTTTGGAACTAACTGGACATGAAAGTTCTGTGGATTTGATTTTACTGAAAAAATTGAAAACAAAAATATCTGTCTCAAACTGGCATGAACCATTGCCCCCTCATCTTACACCTTGGAACCCATCTTCGGTTTCTGTGCTAGCAGAAAAGACCAGTAATTCTCACATATTACTGCTTGATTTCTTGCGCCATTCACCCAGCTGAAGCTGTTTGGGACCCTCTACCACATGTCGGTAAAGTGTCTCCCACCAGGGGATCCTGTGCTGCGTGCTGTCTCCCTGCTTTTCTCAAATCCTCAGAAGATGAGCATCTAATGATGGGAGACCCACTCCTGCCCCAGGCCCCCTTGGGCTCCCCTGCATATGGCACTGCGGGAACATCCCAGCACCCCGCAGCCAAGAGGAGCCTCCGCTCCCTGCCTTATCCCTGGCACTCATTTTGGCCTACTTTCTACTTCGTGGGGTTTTTTTTCCTCCCAGAGAAATTATTTATTGTAGGGATTGCCAGCACTTAATAAACATCCCTCCAAGAATAAATTTGTTTATCTAAGGTATTTTATTATGCTGCCTCAGATAAAAGAGAAGGGAAAAAAAATCCTCCCCAGAATATTTCTGACTGTGCAAACAGTGGAAGAGCAGTGTCCTTGAGCACAATTTTCAAAGGGGAGGTTTGTCAGAAGCCATTTCAGCTGTTAAGGAATGAGTTATCCTCTAAATGAACAAAAAGAGGTGGTGGCGTAGGCCCTGGCAATTGATCCAGTGTGACAGAGACAGATTTAGGAACCTCAGAGCATTTTGTTCTGGGGACTGCACTGGTCGTCCTCCTGTTTCACCTTCTCTTGTCAACCCGACTGGGTGGCAGGGGGAGGAGGATGGAAGCATTTTAAATTCAGGTTGCACAGGTTTGAGTAGCAACACAAGACATCAGGTCATGGAAAATCAGGACTTCTGTCACTCAATCCCACAGTAGTTTCTGCCTCTGCCTCACCCCCCTCCTTTTGCTGGTGTAGGAGCTCGTGTCTCTGTGCTGATGAGCAACGCACGAGCTAGCAGATCCGCTACACCAGTCAGGCTCCCCACGCCACAAAGTCATCGAGCAACACCAGCTGGGTCCCTGGCAAGAGCAGCCCTGGGCTGTGCGAGGAGATAATGCAGTGAAAGGAATGCTTATTAGAAGCAGGAAGCCTGGCAGGAGGATTTCTCATCCCAAATATGAGGTTTGCAGCAGTATAAATAATGCATGTCAATTGCCAGCATCCTGAAAATTAGTTAAAGTAGGTTAGGGAGAAAAAAAAAAAAAGAAAAAACATCACACTCCAATGCTCTCCATTCAAAAGGAGCTAGCTGCTTGTAAAGGGCCAGTATGGAAAGAGGGGACAGTAATTAAAACCTCATCTCATCTGGCATGAGACTGCGCTAGCAAGAAACAGCTATTTCCCAAGTTGTTGGACTCAGCTCTCCAGCTTTTTTCCCAAACTGCATGGTATTGACCTGCCTGTGACATGTAAGGCAAATCCTGTACCTTGGGTCAGAGCAGATCACCCAAATGTGTGTCTGGCTCTCTCTCCAAGGAGACACCTACCCACAGGTCCCAAGGCTCCAGCGCCTGCTCAGGGAGGGGGCAGCACTGGCCCATTTCCCTGAGGATCCACCCTCCTATGGGTGCTCAAACCATTCACAAGTCACAGGCAGGGAGCAGGAAGTGATCTTCCAAAGCTCTGGAAAGTCTTCGCTGAATTGGTGTTTCCAGCCTGCAGAGTTTTTTAAATCTGCCAGAACTGGCCACTTTTCCCCCTGGCTGCCTCTCTTCCCCATAGCAGCCCCACCTGGGGACCCCCACCCCAATCTAGCGTTGCACGCCAAAGCCCTACAAAGCCAAAACCCAAGGTACCAGCAGACATGCAGGGAAACTGAGCTGGGAAAGGCCAGCTGAAGCAGGACCTGGTGGGAGCAGGCGCAGAGAAGCACAGCTGGCAGTAGCACAACCTCCATGGAAATGCAAAGGACAGGCATGAAACACACCAAACTCTCACATCTTTAGTGTTTTCAATCAATTTCATCTTTTTTGGGGGTGGTAGGATTTGTCAGTGAAGTGCTCAGTGCCCCGAAGTTTGCTGTTAGAAACTTACTTTCTACATGTTGTTGCTTGAGTATAACCAACGTACAGACTAAGCAAAACCAATTAAGATGGAGCCATTTGAATTCCCTCTCTGCATCCAATAGCAGCCTGAGCACTGCAGACATAATCACTGTACTGGAGGCCAGCAGCTCCCTCTGACTAGTCAAAAGCAATTTCATTACCAGCAGCAATTCAAGCAATGAGTCGTCCCCTTCAGATCTATCCAAATTCCTGCTCCCATTGAACTCCCCTCTCCCTCCGCTGCAAGCTTCTCCCTAATCTAATAATAATTCCACCAGCAATAAGACACAGCCACAGTGGTGGAATGTTTCCTTGCTAAAATGCCTCTGTGCATGTCGAAGATGATCTCTGTGAAACAGTAAAATGAATATCCTAAAAAAAAATCATTCTGAAAAACCTGCATCGTTTTCCATTTAATTCTGATCACTATGTCTGACTTACAGCTCCTCTGTCTAAGTGCACTGGCCTTTAGAAAACACCACATATCATGAAAAAATAGTCCCCAAGGAAAGCTAAGCACTAAGCCAGTGATTGTCTCAAATAATCACCACAGGCATGAAAACATACATCTTCCTGCATACGGCACCAAACCTTTCACTCCTGCTGGACCACACATATGTCTTCCCAGAAGTTTTCCAGGAACGAACGCCCATCCAAACATGCAGGATACCACTGTCTTTTTCACCAGGCAAGAACATGTCTTCAACACAGAGGCTGGTGATCTGTCAGCATTACAGGAATGAAAAGCTCTGACTCCATCGCAGCTGGGTTCTCCAGAGGCTAAAACTCCTTATAACATGGGAAGCAATTTGACTCAAAAAATACAGAAACATCCCCATCTGGCTTCCTGTCTATCCTGACCCAAAGTTTGGATGCTATTCAAAAACACATCAGGGATCCAGAAAACTGCTGGAGCTGCCTCTTTCACACTGAAACAAAGCATCCATTCAAAACATGGCCCTTCCAGTTTTTCCATGTTACTTCTAGAGGATAAAGTTGCATGAAAAACAAATAGGACCCAGGGAGCTTTTTATTTGAATGAGAAACCTATGTTTTTCCTCTTCAAAAACCACACAACTCAGGCTAAGAAAGGAGAGAAGATGTGTCACACCTCATAGGCAAGGCAGAGTATCTTTCTCCCAAGTTGAGTTATGACCACTCCGGCTTTTTCCCTGGGAAGGGCTGTAGGTGTTCTCTGGATCCAAGCCCTTTTTATAGCCAGATTTTGGCTGGGAAGCTCTTTTCAGTGGGGTCACATACTCTGTGGAGTTAACCCATACAGGCCATACTTTGCTTAAAGACCAGGGAGCTCTTAATGAGGACTGTATAAAAATGAGACAAAGTCCCTCCAGGTTTTGCTGTATGTTTCCAACCAGAAGGGAGTGAATAACTTACGGAGTCAGGGGATGCACTCCATGCCAGGGTCAGGAAAGGGTTACAAACCACCTTTTATATATTTTTGAAGACAGCTAGACCCTGATGTTAACGTAAGATAAATGTTAATGCATCTGATCAACGGAACTACCCAGGCCATCAGCCACACCACGCACGCCAGTGGTAAGACATCACAGGCACTGGTACAATCCAGCAGCAATACTAGCTAGAATACCAAACAAACCCTAAGTACGTGGTTAAAGAGAAGCATCTGTTTCAGCTCTTCAACTGAATCGATCCCTGTAAGACTAGCAAGGCAAAAGCATATTTTAGGATTCATTTACTGACTTCCCTAGATACTTAAATGAGTCCTGAACATGCTGCACTGTGTGTGCTTCAAGTGAGGCTGCACTTCATTTCGTATGGCTTACATCACGAGGCAGGGCTCCTGAACAAAAACTAAATCCACACAGAGTGCTTTGCAGTCTTCTGACCTGGGAGGGGGGTTCTGTTGGGATGGGGACCTTGCCTGTGTCTCAGTTTTGGATGGCACTCAGTATAGTGGAGCCTTTGTCCAAACTGAAGCTTTTCCTCGGGAGGGAGTGTCTCAGGAGGCTGCATGCAGTCCCTGCTTATGTCAAATCCCTCAAGTGACTGTGAGTAATTAATCATATGAATATGTGACTTCTCTGTAAAATAGCAATAATAATTCCTTCCATGTCTTTTGCCCATTTCTGTTAAGACTGTGTTGTGCATGGCAAAATGCATCTCTTAATAGGTCTCAGTAGGTCTCACAATAGGTGGATACAGCATCTGGAATAATTCGCCATCCCCACTTCTCTGTTGAGATGCTTTTAAGGTAAAACTGAATCACAATAGTGTAACTGAATTCATTTTCCACTTAAAAGTCTCCCATCACAATATCGTAAAGCTTCGTAAAGAATGAGTTTCCTATGCTATTTTATAAAAACAGTGTTCAAGGAAATGCGTATCATAACAAAATGATAAATGCCATTTATAAGTTACTTTGTGACAAGTCCAAAAGCAGAGATTCTAGCATTGGGGTCAGACACATTTCATAGTCCAGACTATATTTAAGGGTGCTGTAACCAGAAGATAATTTTGTGGGATTTGGAACAGAATATCTTACCTTCTACAGGTAGAACAGGCTTAGTTTGACTGCGCTAACAATTGCCAAACAGTCGCAGTGAGTTGAGCAGGCTCTTTCAAGTGTTTTTCCTTATTTGTTTAGGGAGCCTGGTTTGAATTTTTGATTTACAGTGGTCAAGTGCAGATTTTTTTGCTTAAGCAGAACAAATAAACCAGTAATATGAAAATTGCTCAGTTAGTAGAGTCTCACAGTCAGCAGAGGTGTAGGATTGCTCCTTGTTCACTGCAGACCGGTTGCCTTACATGCCCCTACAGTGCTCTGTATTGAGTACAGTAATTACACCGCTTCCTTCCCATCTGGGATTCAGTCCAAAGACATTTTACCAAGTAACAATGCTTTCTCTATTCGCCCTCTTCAGAACAGAATAGCATTGTTTAGTTTAAGTGGGCTTCCAGCCAGAAGAAGGTCAATCATAACAAAGCACTGACATTAAGATAAAGGCTAAAACTATGCTTTATGAAAAGCATCCAACTCCTGACAGTTGGCACTTGAGTGACAAGTTTGCACTGGGGGCGTTTCATGTACTTAGCTTTTGTAATTTGGGTAGTGTTCGATTTCACGTTTGTGTTTATTTATTGCAAACCACAGAATCACCCTCCAGGTTTTCTCAATTTTCTCTTAAGGAAAATACAAAGTTCTATTGCAATTAAGTAAACAAAGTTAGTTTTAAAATACACTTTAAAAAAACATTGGTTTTTAAGCCTGCCAGTGGCTCAGCTTGTTTACAGTTCGTGGTCTCAGGCATTTTCCCTGTGGTTCTCTATATGGTAATTTTGCTGTAGAAAATAGCTGGCATTGTGTAGCTTCCTTTTTTGGTGATGTTTGCAAGGAAGGCTATCTTTAATAAAGCTGTAAGGGTGAGAATATCTTCCCAGCTATCACACACCTACAGACTAATACAGCTTCTTCTATTTCTATTTTTCTTCCCTAACACAGCCCCCCTTGACATGGTCTAAACTACCCCTCACGTTTCCCTTCTGCGCTTTGATAGCCACTGCAGTTCTCCAACAAGTCTCTGATACTGAGCTACTATCCTCTAGAGTATTTGTTTGAAGTTTTGCTGTGACTTATCTTTAAGTCCCTCCATAGCTGAGCATTTTTAGCTTGTTCAGTGTAGGATTAGATAATCCTTGGTTAATCTTCCATCCATTCTAATACAATGGGTTTCAAATTAAGATCCCAGAGGGGAGGAGATTTAGATGTTTAAGACCCTAGACCACAGCCGTGGAGATTCTGTACTGGTTTTGGCTGGGACAGAGTTAATTTTTTTCACTATGGGGCTGTGTTTTAGATTTCTACTGGAAATAGTGTTGACAACTCAGGGACATTTTTGTTGCTGCTGAGCAGTGCTTACAGAGAGACAAGGCCTTCTCTGCTCCTAACCCCACCCCACCATCAAGTGGGCACGGGATGCACAAGAAGCTGGGACGGTATACAGCCAGGACAGCTGACTCCAACTAACCAAAGGGATATTCCAGACCATACAGTGTCATGTTCAGCATATAGAGCTGGGGAAGGAGAGGATGTTCAGAGTGATGATGCTTGTCTTCCCAAGTATCCATTACACGTGATGGAGCCCTGCTTATTAAACTGTCTTTATCTCAACCCACAAGTTTTCTCACTTTTACTCTCCTGATTTTCTCCCTCATACCACTGGAGGGGAGTGAGCAAGTGGCTGCATGGGGCTTTAGTTGTCAGCTGAGTTAAACCATGACACATTCCTGTCTATAAAAGAGGACAATCCTTTCATTTATTCCACTTTTCTTTTTCTTCTTTTTCTTTTTTTTTTTTTTTTTGGCTATTTAGAAGGTAGGGGGCTATACCAAGGCTAGCACAGTGCAGCCCCAGAGTGATTTGGGCTCTCCAGCTGCTAGTATAATAAAACTAACACAGTCCACTTGCAGAGCACCCTTCCACTGATTTTATGTAGCAGTTATACTTTCTGGTAAACACTCTTGCAGACAGACGGAGCCTGTGTCACGTTAAAACGTTCACGAAGAACGCCTTCACTGGTTACCACGTTGTGACTGCCCTCCTGTTGCCAAAAGGGCTTATATTAAGAATTAGAACATATTTTTGAAAGATGAGAAGGTGGTTTTGTGATACACAGTGTAGTGGACAAATATTTAATAAATGACTCCATCAAAAATTCCCCCATTGCTTCTCATATAATCCACATTTTCATGTAACTTCTCTCCCTCCACAACCAGTAAAGAAAGAATTAATATCTCAACATTACAGTCAATGGCACAATAAAACCCAGTTTGCTAAGAAGTTTAAGGGGAAAACTCCTACTGATGTCAACTGCCTTGCCCAAATGCTAAGCAAGAAAATGATAACAGCTCCCGGGAGTCCCCTGGGCTGTCACTGCATGCACATCCCTCCTGCCCCTTGTAGTTCCCTCTTGAAACATTTCAGGGTTTGGTACTCAAACCAAAGGTGTTAGGGAGAGAGAGGTACTGCTGCTCATTATGACAAGACAGAAGAAAACAAACAAATTTCCAGGCACTGAGTCTGTTCAGACCACTTAGATAAAACCACTTTTGTGAGTTTGTTAGACTTTGATAACTGCTGTCAGCTGATTCAATGCAGGGCAGTATGTTTCCCCACAAACCATGCATCTCTCATGTCCTTAAACCACTGTACTGTAATTCATTTTTAATAATTTATTCCTCCCCCATCCCTGGAAACCTAGAAATATATTTAAATATTAATTTGAAGCACGTATATTGAGAGAGGAGAGAAGAGAGGAGAGGAGGATGAACACATATGCACTAGGGACATCAGACAACCCTGAGAACTGCAGTCTGGGGAGAACGGCACTTATCTGTCTCGCACCCATCTCTCATCAGCTGTATCGTTATCATCAATAGCCACTGCACAGCCTGCTGCGCTGCCAGCGTTCACTAGTCTCTGCTCACTTTCAAACAGACACAAATCCTCATCACAGAAGTCACCCTCATCCTAACCAAAAGCCCTACTGACAGCACGTGCTATATGCAGTCTGGAGAAATTAAATCACTCTCCATCCCTGCATATGGATCCTTCCAGAGGCTGGGCAGGACAGCGTTAATGAGGTTGTACGTGACGCCTTGGATAATTGCAGCTTGTGGCACAGTGTGTTGTCTGCTGGCTTTAGTCTCTAAGCTAGTTAAACTGGTTTCATTTGTCAGAACTAAAATTAACTCACACACGCTCTCAATGTTATCTTAATTTGCTAAATTCTACAGTTCAACCTAGATTATCCAAACTTCAATTATCCAAAACTCTCTGGTATTCAAAACAGGGTCAAGTCTCTTGACATCCATTAAGTACATTGAAAATTCCCTCAGTTATCAGAGACCTCATTTATATGAACATATTCCATATCCCCTATGGTTTTTATATAATTGAGGCTGAATGTCAGTAAGGTTTTGATTTCAGGATATTTTGACTGATAATTGAAATTGCCAGAGATAGCAATTATTTCACTATATTATTTTTTGCCTTTTTTTTTTTTTTCTGTCCTGAGAAATCTCTTTTATTAAACATTTAAATTCTGACTAAAACCAGCTTTGACAACCCACCAGGCACTTCCAGACCTTCACCACACTGCACTGCAGGAGCTCCTTAAGGCCCTAAGCAAGCTGGAAGTGAAGCACAGGGGAAGACAGTGCCTGGGGGGGCTCCTCGACTGCTCCTCCACTGGGCAGCGAGATGAGAGTTGGAGGTGGGCTCAGATCAACCACAAAATGTACAGCCATTCTCAAGCTCAGTCTAACTAGCTGACTGCACCTCGAAGCACACACAGCAGCTTTCGCTAAGTACAAGCAATGTAGTTCAGGTCTCAAACGAAGGTTTGATAACTGAACCTCAACCCCTGGAATGGTAGTCCGGTGCTTTGCCAAAATACAGCAGAAAGTGTAATTAACATGAAATTCAAATACCTATGAAACGAGGCTTACATAAATATTGCAAGTCAACTACTTTGTATTACAACTTGTCAAAATTTGCATTTGATATTATTTAATTAAAATATTGCAATCAGTGTAGGTAATGCAAAGCATGTTTTGCACAAAATTCAAATGTTTTCAGCTGGTTTAGTATTTCACTGTTGCAAACACTTTGCATAATGTACGAACGGGAGATACTGATGTGGCAAACACGTCCCTGGCAGGACTTATCTGTGAATGTGAATTTTGGAGCCACTAGCAATGAGCAGAGCACACGTAACAGGCTGAACTACTGCTCCTCATGCGAGATGCCATCAGGCCCAGAATGGATCTGCAGAGCTGTGAGTGGGTATGATGACAATGCGGGGGGAGGGTTATGTGCAGGTTTGAGGGACACCAGCTCTGCCCCATTTCGTCACCTACATCCCTAGGAAGGAGTGGGTGGTATATGGATCTACTAGAATTAGAACAGGCGTTCCCTCTGAAAGTGGCTCATGACTATGCCGGCAGATGTCTGTCTTCATAACATATCATGCAGTGCTTTTAGGTTTTCAAAGCTCTAAACACACCAGCTGTACTTCTCGGAGTGAACAGAAAGGCAGTTTGACTTGTATCACATAGAATAATTACTAAGATCTCACACGTGCTACGATGCTGTCCTGTAACCATTCGAGGGATTGGGCTGTATCTCCGGTCATCACGCACAGCGTTTGAGCAAGCCCACACTGCATGCAAAGAAGCTGAGGAGCATCACAACATTGCATGGGAACTATAAAAAACACTTGAAAACACTTTGTTCTAAACTATTTATATAAGGAAGTGTAATCTAATGCACTAATAGACAATTAGCCGCTGCACTAATAAGTTCTCAAAGTTCCTAGACACGTCACAAGGCAGAAGATTCAAGAGGTTGCTCATCAATATTCCTTTCCCCCCACCTGCAACACCTGCTCATGATGCTTACAGCACACACATTGCCTTATCTGTAAATGCCAATATTTGTTAAGTGGTTATTATTCCTTCCTCACTAGAATCTTTAGGAGTAATATTAAGCATTTGGTGTAAGATTGCTGTAATTATCAGGATGGAACTGTGCTCTGGAAGGAGCTTTTTTATTGCATGATGTGTGCCTGAAAAATATGTTCCACAGCAGACTGGACTATAGACCCAAATACTAACTGCTAGCTTTAGCAGAAGCAACACAGTGTTAAGATGTAAGAGCTGATAAGTGAAGGTCCTGGTATCTCAGCATGAAGCGATCTGATGTACAGGCACAGACGGGAGGTGACTGCACAGTGTCACATAGTACGTTACCACCTCTCTCATCCTGATGCTCAGTAATTGTTTGCCCTGTCTCTATCCAGGTTGAGGAGGGACACAAGGAGCAGAGAAGCAATGCTGTGCTATCCATGAACAGTCTGGGCTACCTTTCAGCTCACAGCAATTTCAGTTGATATGAAGTTAGTATGCAAAAAATCTCAAAAATGTCCTTGTTAGCAGTGTCCTGGAAGACAGATATTCTTTTTGCTTACAAAATCTTTGGTTAAAAACAGCTGCCTTGTCTAAGCACAGAGCCTTGGGATAGTAAATTTGCTCGCACTGTGGGAAGACAGCTCATCCTTCAGTATAAAAAGAAGACAAAAGGAGAGGAACAAAATGTAGGGATGAGAGGAAGCAATAAAAAGTAGAATATTAACAGCAACAATAACAGACAAGGAAGGTTGAAAAAGGTCTCATGAGGGAACCAGGCCCAGGAAGGAGAAAAAAGGACTGAATGTAGTCTTGTAACCATCAGATCCCTCTTGAACATCAAATCACCCAATATCAGAAGAAACAAAACATAATGCATCCTGATTCTTGGGCTTAAGATATGAAGTTGCCTTTGGGAACCCTCTGTAGATTTGCCTAATTATTGTATTTCTTATGCTTTAAATAAAATCAAGACATATTCAGAAATTCTGGGAAGATCCATGAAAAGGATCTCAGAACTACACTTGCAATTTACTTCTTCAGAAATATTTCAAATGAAGATTCGTATTTTGGTGTTACCCTGAGGAGTCAAACCTGGATCTCTGGGAGTAAGGAACACTAGAAATCAAGTTCTTGTGAAGTTCTAGCAACTGAGAATCCAGACATCTGCCTTCAACCTGTAGCCCAAGTCACAAATTTCCAAAAAGCAAGTGACACAGAGAAGATAATTTTCCTAAATTTGCACATTTCAGACAACATAAGACACTTATTACTCACAGGGGATAAAAAAGCCATCTGGATTGTTTTCAAGACATGGTGTCAGCAGGGGAATCCCAATCTGTCCCTTTGAATTGGAAAACACCCTTGCCTTCAATAGCACTTGACTCCAGAAAGAATTACAGAAACAGATCCTGGCAGTCAGCAAATCCGGGTTGGATACAAATTACACAGCAAGGTGGCTGGGGAGGAAGGGATTCTGTCCTCTATCTTAGGTCAGCCTTCAGCACGTTACCCTGATAAAGCTAAAATGTATCTTGAATTGCCTGCTTTCCTAGGCTTTATTAGGCAAAGTTGTTTTCCACCGATCTGCAGCTGCACCAGCAGGAAGTGCGCAGCTCTCCTCGCCGGCCCCATGTGCATGCCTACAGTAACCACATTAACCGCAAAGCATGTTTTTATCTTGTTAAGCCGCTAAGCTCTGAAGTGTTCCGTTTAGTATGGTAATAACAAGGCTGAGTGATAAAGCTTTTAGTGGGTAAAGAAAGAGCAGCCAAGATGTCCTGTGAAGGGGACATGCAGTTTGTTTTCTTTACACGAATTCTTCTGGACATGCCAGCACAGAAATAAATCAAATTCCATAAGCTAGATAACACTCCGGCTATGAGACAGACCAACAAAAGCCGGGAATTCACCATTAAAGAGACACTGTTAAGTAATTTAGGCCAAGAAGTTGACCTGTCAAACCTGATAAGGTTTATCATCTAGATGTTAACCAACCAATAAAATAAACCACACTGTTTAGGTACTCAGATATTTTTAAATAAAGTCGATGTATGGTCAGTATCTGCAGCAAGTAGAGGGTTTTTTCCTGTTTTGGTTCTGCCTGAGTAGTCCCCTAAACAAAAACAGGAGCAGTAAACGCACACACCCCATCTTCTGCCCCCACCCTGCTCTCTGCCACACACACACACACACACACAAAACTTTCATTCTATCCACACTAAATACTCTCATCATTCAAATTTGGATTCTGGTCAACACCCTCTTACTAGTGATTTAGACCTGGGATGAGGGTCATGTGGAAGAGTTCAGGGCTTGAATAACTTCAGTGGTGCACCACCTTTCCCTGCCCCTGGGCAATCCACGTCAGTTCTCCGACCCTCAGCTCCTCCTGTCCCTCAAAGATCGATTTCCACTTCTCTTTTGTCTCCAACAATGCTGGAGCAGGTTGTTCTTCAGGGTTCAGATCTTTCTACTGGTCTCACCTGTGTAAGCCGCTTTTTGAGCTCAGGCCTGACTGTTGGAAAGCCCCATTATAGATCAGAGGTGATGTTCACTTGCAACACAATTTAAACTAATGGAAGGTTATTCCTGTATATTCAAATGAAAGAAACCAGACTTTAATCACTTACATTGCTATTGCACCCCTCCACTTCAACTAATGAGCTTCATCCCAAGGCAACTGCTCTCAGACAGCTGTACATCAGGGGTTCATTTTTCACCACCACACATTTGTGCTCTCTCTCCAAAAGGTAGTGTCAAGTCTAACTGTCTCTTTATGACCATGTCCCACACTCTGAAGTTAACAAGGAAAGAAAACCCTCACAGAAAAGGTAGAGCTCTGGTTGCCAGTCCCTAATCCTTACAAACCGTGCGATTAGTGCTCCTCCAGGCTGCTATGAAACAGGATCCAAACCAGCCACGTGCATGAAGACTGAACCCACCGTCAGCCTGCTTTTAGTGATGGGACAGTGCGCACAGTGCCAGTGCCTTTGCCATGCAAAGACAATGTCACAAATATTCCCCATGGCAAAGACATTTTTATTTGGCACAGTGGAGATCTGAGGACCATGACGATCATCAAATTCCTGATGCAGATTGCATAATGACTAAGATCTTTCAGAGTGGAGCTCTTAGCTCTTGGAATCAGCTCCAGGTAGTTTGCATTTTGGTTCATTATTTTAACATCTATCTTGTCACAAACAGCAGCATCAGTTGCTAATTGGTAGGTAACTCTTTTGGTCACAGAAGCCAATGCCTTCCATCTCTGGTATCATGGCCTCTGCCATTAAGATAAGACAACCATTATTTTTTTCCTAGTTTAATCACTGTGAAACAGTCTTTTGGAGACACAGATTACACCACTGCTGACTTGACAACTTTCTGTCCAATGCACAGTTTTGCAGCAATGCACATTTCCTCTGTATCTCTACGCCTGCAGAAAACAGAAGTTCAAACAAAACAAAGTGGTGGAAATATCCTCAGATTTAAATTAACCATGTTCTCCTGCAGGCAGCCAAGCTCTCATCAAGTGTATGACCTACTGCTTGCATGAACTTGCTTCCCAGAAGTTGAAGCTCTACAATACCAGAGAGTGGAGCTTATAAATTCACCATCCACATCCTTAGAAGCCCAGAACCAGGGAACTGAGATCTGTCAATAACTCCACTTGTCCCCACAGATAGCACAGACAAATTTGCAGAATATTATTCACAAAAACAGTGTGAAGTGCTTAGTGGGAAACTAGAGCTCACATAGTAGGCAGCCTAAGTGAAGAAAAATAGGTCTCCCGGTATAATAAGTATACGCTTACTTACGTACCTGCCTCTGCCTGATACTTTTCCAAACTTTATTTGAAAAGGTAGGCTTTGCAGCCCCTCGCAATGTGTCTGCCAAGACAACTGCCTATCACACTCATGCCCAGAGCCACCTCTCAATGGCAGGGATGGGCCAGAAAGAACACAAAGGAAAACAAAGAAACATCAAGTAGATCACCAAAGCCAGACTCTCGCTGCAAACACATGCTTTAAAACTGTCCTCAAAGACTAGCAAACGTGGGGCAGGCCTCAAACCAAATGCTCCAATGAGAGAGGAAGGCTTGGACACGTCAGCACTCTCCGCCATGCCGGACCAAGGATTTGGCTGCTTTGCGAATGGAGAGGATGAAAGCACTCAGAAGGGTCAAGTGCCTTCATCTTGTTTGTCAAGTGCCATAGGACCTTTGGCCGAAAGCAAAGGGTGGGATCCAAAGAACAAAAATAGCAGAGAATAAACTAGCCTTTTCAATTTTTTTTTTTTTTTTAAGAGTTTGTGCCCACGACCCCCTTCAGAAACCCATCAGTACTGCTGCCCCTCACAGCTGCAGGTGCTTGTCTGGGAGAGCAGCAGCTGGTCTTGAATTTGCTAAACTTGAATTATCACAGTCTGATCGGTAGATTAGGCTGGATAACAGCTCAAAGCCGTATTTGACTATAACCACTCACAAGGGGCTGCGTCTCTCGACACAGCTCCGTATGGCACGGCTGGTACCTTAGCTGCAGACAGCCAGGGATTAAACCCTGCAGAGTCCACTCAGCTACCTAGGAGATACTTTAATCTCTAAGAAAACTGACTAAGCACTTGGAGCGACCGCAAGAGAAGCCTGTGAGCTCGGGATCTGCAAAGGGAGCTTCCAAGCCACCATCCAGATGCTGACATGGGTTTCCCTGTAGAAGCAGGCAGGCTCCATTCTGCTGCATGTCAGCTGGGTGAGGAAATGAATCTCCGTCTCTTACAAGCAAAAGGAGACAAAGAGATTTCCAGCCTGACCCCTTTCCTAATTTCCCCTGCAAAATGGGAACTAGGAAAATAATGATCAAAACACGAACAATCCTCTGCTGCACCAGCACTAAGCCACTTCTTTTGCGTGCCAGGAGTTAGGTCGGAACGTGGCAGCCCACTGCAAACCAACCCAGGGCAACTTCTTCAGCTGCACCAATGAGTGGATTTGGAGGTGTCTCAGCTCCTTCTTCACACTCACTACTGCCCTTTCAAACACCATTTAGCAAAGAGTGTCAGTCTCCTTCTGCTCACCCAACACTTTCCAGCACCCTGTCTGACTCTACACTCCTCAAGATTGGTGTGTAGGCAAACACATGGTGATCAAGTTCTGGACAATAGCCTCTTCCCTCATTCCCAGTGCCTGGCATTTCTGGTAGTTTTAGCAACCAGCTCTCCTTGTATGTGTTTTTTTTAATTTCCCTCTCCACAAATGCTTTTGTTTCCATTCCCTTACTATTATTTTCTGTTCAGTTATCTCCACATCACATATCTACACTTTCTGACCTTGCCACCTTGCACCCTTTCTTCTCGACATTCTTCTAAGCACATGCTGCTCTTTCCAAGGCTGTATTCTAAAGAGCTCTGAGTTACTAACAGAAACCCATGCTGAAGTTGTGGAGGAGTTTATTGGCATTAGCTGGTGAGTAGCTGACAGGCGAAGACACTCCGCAGGTCTCCAGCATGGTTACACTCCAACCCCTACCCACGCAGGCTGGGAGAGCATACAGAACAAGGGAACACATTCATCAGATTGCAGAAAGAACAGCAGCAGACGCTCCTGTCTCACATTCTCCCTTCATCAGTGACACCTCGAAACTCTGCCCACTCTGTGAATGAGCAAAGGGGCCGAGGCAATGATCAGTAACCACCTCTTCCTTACCTGCAGTGGGTTTTGATAAGGGCTGCCCTGAAATAACAACCAGAAAGCAAAAACCCTGGGTGTATTATAAATTCTTAGACAAACAGAAACTTTACAAACAGACTATACAAAAACATTTTGGCGCCTGCAACTTACGAAGCAGATTTTCCAGTATTCTCTTTTCCATAATATTTTTAACTCCCATTTAAGCTGACGAGAATGCTTATCCCGCCAGAGCAAAGCATGGAGACAAAGAAAATAAGCAGTTAAATCAGTCAAGCCCGAACTCCCATACAGTCACCCACTGTAACCTCAATTACCTCCCACTCGGCACCCACAGCCCACACCTCCCCACCCTCACCCTGAGGAGCCAGCACGCACGCTTCATCCCCCTCGCAATCGCTGCTCGGTACAAGTGCTTCGATGAGAAGGGGCTGACGGGGCTTTCTTCAATTAGGCTGCAGAATATGAGGGCTGCCTTGTACAAGGGTGACACAGAGCTAGGGTTACTGCTCAGCTTTCCTCAGCAAAGGTGGTGGATAGGGTTGAGACATGGGTTGCTCCAAGAGCTTCAGGATAAGGTCTCATCTCAGTGTCTGAATTCCACCAGGAACTTCAGCCTGGAAGTAATCCTAAGCCTGTGATTTTGCCTTGGTCTTTTTGCCGTGGCTGGGCTGCTGCAATCCAGTGGCAGTCTGTAGGAGCTCAGCTGCTAACTCTTTTAAAAACACGAGCGTCTGGTGAGGATTTCTCTCGTGGTTAAAGCCTTGCACAAACCAAGCACTCGGCTGAACGTCAGGGGACTTGCACACTGCAGGGCACTGTGGATTCAGCAACGGGGAGTGGAGAGAAAGGAAGAGAGGAGGAGAAATTAAGATCTTGGGCATTAAGATTTGACTAACTGGATGAGACAGGATTATTATAAAAGGGGGGACTGGAAAGGGAGAGGCAGACAATTTTCCCTAACCTGGCCCATCCTGCCATTAACATTTAAATCAAAATGATGAATTACTAAAATAGCCATGGTCAAGGCCTCCGTATCTTCCCCCGTGGTAAGTACCATGATGCACTGTCATGTGCAAACAGCTCCTTCATGAGACACCAAAAGACTCTTAATAATGGATATTACACTGCTGCAATGATCGCAGTGGAAAGCACCCAAAATTACCAGCTTTCTTTGCAGAGTAATTTGTTATTTTAATGCTGTCAACCTGCAGAAATAGATTTATTGTTATTAATAATAGTGATTTGCCACATTTTGCTAGTTAAATTACAGTGCTGTATAGTTAGTTCCACAATAAAGGACTGGAAGTGTGCCAGGAGATTGCTCATAGCTCAGTGTAACAGCAGTTGGCACTGTTCCCATTAAGGCATTAAAATTTGAGTCAGAAACATAACAGATGCAAAACAAAACATGAGGTCGCTCGCGGGGATTATATAAAAACAATTAAAACAAATTAATTACCAGTTACGTTAGTGTTGCTCGGTGTACACGCAGAATGATTACAAATCCATGCAGAAGTCTTTTAAAGACCATAAAAGTCAATAAGAATCCCTGCGGGACTACGAGGGAACTTTCGGTTTCCAGCATAGCAGTGAGTTTGGGGAGATGAAATACAGGGAGGCACAGGCTGCAGGAGAGGTCCAGCTTCCCAGGAGCAGAAGCAGCTTCTGGAGGCTCCCAAGGAAATCCATGTATGAGGGTTAGGAGGCGAGAACAAGTCACAGTGCCTTGTCGCTACAGATGGAACCCAGGCACATGAGGTTACGAGCTCTCTGGGGCAGCCGTGCCAAAGCACCTTCATCCCAGCTCAGAAAAGCTGAGCTACAGCCAGTGAGATAAACCGGGCTTGAGGGGATGCTCAAGAGCACGCAGCAGGATAGACTTCATATAAATGACCTTTATTGAAAGAAGCTGCATCGATTTTCTCCCCATCTTCCCCTAAGCAAGCCTGAATGCTTCTGGTCCTTGCAGAAAACTCACTGGGAAGACTCTGTGGAGAATCCCTGTGCGAGCCCACCCATGGCTATACTTGTTTTCCAGCCATGTGTGTCTCTTTGCAAAAAAGGGAAATTGTTTTTAGTGTGTTAATACTCTCCATCGTTACCCTGCAGTCAAGGGGAGAAGTTGCAGTTTCCCACAGGAGCAGGGATCAGCCATTACACCAAATACTGCTGAAAGACCACCTCTAAAGCCCTCCCTGTCCTACTGCTACTTCAGAAATAAATCACTAAGGGAACCCTGAGGGCCTGAACTACTACTTTTACCCATGCAGCCCCCAGTGATTTCATATTGTTGCATCCAACCGTCACTGTCAATTTGCTCCCTCCATACTGTCTCCCCGCATCCCACCTTACCAGCAGGCCAGCACAGCTCAACAGAAAACAATGTCAGAGGTATTTGGCTGTCCTTTACATCCTAAACCTGTGACATGGTTGTAATCCTTGCCTCCCCAAAATCAATGGGGAAAAAATTGCCTTTGAGTTTTCCATTAATTCTTCAGTCCTCGCACAGTATGGTTTCTAGTTGTGTCGGCTGTCTCATCCCAGCGGCGCAGGCAGAATATGCTTTTTCTCAAAATGAACAATTTATCTGGCATCACAGATTTATTTAATCTAGTCAGACTAGCACAGACAGTCATTTTGCCAAATTCTAGAAGCTGGGTTTGAATAAACTGTGTCTTAGGCCTATTGTTGAACATGGTGTATATTTCTGGTTTCTCAAGAGGATTCTCATATCATCCGTTTGGATGTGTGCCATGGTTTCTACCTAAGGGATCTCGTCTCCCTCTTCTTGAGACTCTGGGCATTATCTGCTTTTTAATACATCCAAACCTAAGCTTTTCCTTTGGAATATTTACTGGTATTTTGTGAAGATGTAAAACAGTGTCACATCAGAAACTTCAGGCACACATGAACCAGAGAAACTAGCAGAGAGGTACAGATTTCCTTAAGAGAACCAGGATTTTGTGGAAACACACAGCAGCTGCCGCTTTCAATTACACCCAAGTTTCCAGTTCTGAAAGAAAACTCCTTGGGCAGCATGCAAGGTGTTACCTTTCTGTTTGATTTTTGTTTCTAGTTTTATATTACCAGGGAAAAGAAGAAGTGCAATGGTATTTTAGCATCTGACTAATGGTGTGAAAACATTTCACTATTGCTCTCCGAGGGGTGATTTAGTTCGTACTCTATCCTTTGGAAAGAAACGGGTATGGAATAATGACACTGACTGCTTATTGTGCATGTATAAAATCTAATATTAAAGAAATTGAATTCAGCCTCACTACAGGCCTCTCCCTCTGTCTCCCATGTTTGCACATTCAAACCATCATTTTTCTTATTAGTTCTTTGTTAAGCATCATTTATATGCCTGGTGCAGTACCCAGTCCCTGCCCTCAGGAGCACAGCTATCTTGCTTTTCAAGAGACATAACAGCAGGCATCAAGTGTTCACGTAAGCACTGATCCTGGGAGGTGGTCTAGATGCACTGCCAGGATTTAGGCCTAAAGTCACTTATAAACCCACGAAGGGAAGAACAACCTGATTTTTTTCCAATGTTCCACATATTTGAATTAACCCATAGAAACCTTTTTTTCTGAATTGTTTTAGTTTGCACAAATACTGGGACCTAGGGAGAAAAAGAGGCGACATACAACTCTATGGCTCATAGACCTCCCGGTGATGACAGACAGGTCAGCAAACGTTCTCCACCACTGTTTAGTGGAAATGTATCCTTCTTCCCCAGGTCATTTCCCCAGGTTCCAAACTAAGCAGCAAGGAGGGAAAGCATGTATTTAGTAAGGAAAGAGGAAAGGCAAGTTATCATCTCATGCAGGACATTAAGAAAGGGAGAAGGAGGAGACCAGAAGTGGTGGGTCTTCTTGCTCTTCCCTCCTTCATTGCAAGGAGGTTGTGTTTAGCAGACATCCACTGATGGTAGAAGGACCCACAGGGAATAAACTGTGGCTTTAATTATAGGCCTTCCACTAACATGTCTCTACTTGACTCTGGAGCAGACAGAGAGATTGGCAAAATATTTCTCATCAATAGAGGTTATTTTCCATCTTATTTAAACAGTTTTTCCCTAATAATTAGAAAGGCTGAACCATTTTGGATAAACTAAGGCCTGACCAAGTGATTTGAGGTCTGCAACTGGAATAACACACTTCCAGCAGGGATTGCAGTCCCTGCCCGTCAGGGTGCATTAATGGGAGATGTGAGAAGGACTCCAAAGGAGCCACAGAGATTTATGTCCCTTCTCACTCAAGTAGCAGGGGAGTTTGTCACCCAGCCCCCTCCACACACAGTGGCACAGCATCTTTCCCTGCCAGCGACATTGCTCTGCATCCAGCCTCTGCCCCAAAAACACCAGCACACTAGCACTAACATACCCAAACCAAACAGAGCAAGCTGACAGGTTTTGAGACAAACCCAGGTGCTTTCCTCTAACTTACTTCTCAAGTCATAAAGAATTTGCAGACTCTCACTCCACCCTCTTAAAAAGCAGATGGAAACAGTAAATATTGATGGGCATCACCAGATGTCACTGTTGTACAAAGTCATCCAAGTTGCAATTCTTGGAAAGCACATGGTAGACTTGAAAAGACACATTGGACTTTTTCCCCTTGCCTGCCCTTCAGCAGCCCAAAAAAGGGTTCTACAGGAGGCACAGCAGCAAAGTTTGCTCTCTGGTATGGATGGTTTTGAAGCCATTTTCTTAAAGCAGAGGCATGCTAGGCTGTGGTTTGGGGAAGGAACAACAGTACACCACGACAGCTTTTGTTTCAGGTCTGAAATGTTTATATCAAGCTTTATTTTCTAGTTTTGTTCCAATACCTTTCTTTCTGCTGGAAAGCTAAATTGCAGGGCTGCAGCCACTACAATCAGCTAGCAAAGAGATAACAATAATTAATACTTGGTAATATTGAGCCTAGAATGTCTTTTGCATGATGCTGCCTTATTAGTTTCAGCAGGGATTCTCTGAGATAATCAAACCCAAGATTTTAGACTTCATTTGCTTAAAGTCTGTTTCATGGAGATTTTGATGTATTTCTAAGATGGCTTGGTTATGAGGATTTGCTTTCCAATTATAAAGTATTGTTCCCTATCTGCAAGATATCCATCAGAAGTGCAGAGCAGTAGCTAGACGAGCTTCGGTTTGAACAAGATATGCACAGAGCAGTGTCCTTTCAAAAGCAAATCTGTTGAGGAAACAATTTCAGCTAAGAAAATAAACATAACTGGCACTACATCAGAAGAGCAACACAATAATGTTGATCCTCTAAAGGAACACACTTGATGTTTTTAAAACAACACAGATCTGTGCAAGGAAGTGCCTGCTTAAAATATGTGTGTATTTTTATTCTTCAAGACACATTTGAAAACAAAAAGAAGACAAAACATATACGCACATAAAGCCCTTCAGCCCAAGCACGCTGCTGCTGGTTTGTTATGTATCATTAGCTATTCCCAAGGTGACAAGTGTTATCTGGATGCGGTTTGTGCAGTAATCCAGAACCAATTATGTATAATAGTTCTTCAGCAAAGGTACACTGAAAAAAATAAAGAAAACATCCTGATTGACAAATACACTTCTCTACACTCAGATCTCACAGTGGCACAGGCCCATCTTTTCCCGGCTCTGCCCCAGCTCAGGAGCAGAACCCACAGCTGCAGCAGCCCCCAGTTGTGCTGGCAGCAGGGGCAAGGAGAGATGGCACCAATGGGACCCAGTCCCTGAGGTACAGGGGGACAGCAACCTGTCACCCCTCCAGCATGGTAGGAACATCCCACCAGCCCACCCAGGACACATGTGCAGGTGTCTTGCTGACGAGAGGGTGATGTTAGGAGAGGTGGGGGGAACTGGTCCTCACCAGCGCCACGGAGGCACCGGCCAGAGGCACCCGAGTTATTCCCAGGGCAAGCATTAGTGGTGATTAGCCAGGCTGCTGCTTTTCACTATGAAGGCATTTAACAGACAGCTCTTTCTGCCACAAGTCCTGCTGGGAAACTGTCTGCAAAGTTCAACTTCGGCACCACGTAGACCATACAGTAAGTACATTTGTGGTTAAAGGCAACTGCTAATGAACCTTCAGTTATCGTCAGCCCTCACTCTGGTACCTCGGCTGTGCCTGGGCACGTACATGTTCCACGCTTCTTAGTGCAACCATTTTACCAGCGTAGGACTCATTCTCCTCCCCATATCTGGGCAATCGGGGATGCACAGGTACTCAGCAGCGGCTCCATCCCACACCTTGCCCCGGCACAGGAACAGCACCCACCATCGCATGCAGTGATCAAGAGGCAGGACTCTCTTAATCCAAAGATCCGAGCATCTGAGCTGTGCTGGATTGACAACTTCAGTACTTATCAACATTAATGTGAGCCGTCCCCTCTCCTCACAGCTGTGTTTTCACATGAGGCTGCTTCACCCCACTCTTCATTTCTCAAATGTAGAGCAATTTTTTTACTACTCATCAGCTTCCAATTTGGCTCAGCTACACCCATCCTCATCCCCGTTTAAGGCCGCCTTAAGCATAATGGACAAAGGAAAAATAAGGACCAGAAATGCATCAGCTTGGAGGGAGATACTTAGGGGATACTATCAGGATTTGTCTGTAGCCCAGTACAATTTAAATTACTTTCATTAATGTGGTGAAAGTAGAGCACAGAGCAAAAGGTACAGGAATTAAGTTCAGATCATTCCAGAATGAAAAGTGTTGTAAAGAGAAATAAAAATAAATAGTCTTTCCTGATTAACCCAGCAAACAAGCCTGGGGAAGTTCACAAAATATGCGCATGAAGCAGCAAAATGATATTCCAGCGAGAAGAATGCAGAGCTAATGTGTACTTTGGAGGCTGGAGAAATAATCTCATGGGCAACAGTTGGTGGAGAAGGAAGATGCTCAGGAGGCATGGTAAGGGGAGCGCTGCAGGCTGACAGCAAGCCCCCTTTCTTCAAAAGGCCAGCACAACTCTGCTGCTGAGCACTCTCCCTCTTCCCACTATCCCCCCTGATTGCCAAGGGTCATACTGAGGGACACGAAGGTAGTTCAGACTTCCAACAAGAAAGCAGAAGGCAAAGAACTCTGGGAGAAGGACTCCTTGTTTCAGGATACAAACCAAGAGCGAACTCCCGAGGTTAAGCAGTAAGCAGCCTTGCCGTTAGGCCGTAATTGCTTGCTGCAGGATTTCTGACATTTTTGCCTTATACAGCTGGTGGCACAGTGGGAGACAATATATTGTACTCCGATCCAGTCCATGAGGAGACTTAATCTCTCATGCTCTCTCCCCCTGCCATCCTTCAGTACTATTTTCTAATAAAATGGAAGCAGCTGTACTCCAAATAAAATGCTTAGTTTTGAAAGTCTCAAGCCAAAGCTCAGTACTGCCAGCAGCCAAGGTCAGCTACAGGAACTACCCCAAGGTCACCCCAGCAAGCCGGGCCCGAGTCAGCAAACCAACCCAGACCTCCTAAATCCCACATCTAAAAAATGTGAAACACATTGCAGAGATTTCAAACCACTTCAGCGTCTCAACAGGTCACAGTAAGAGCCTGAAAAATCCCCCCAGACTTCCCTCCAGCCCACGAAGACACCTTCCTTATGGCAACCGCCCATAAAGGAGTGCCCACCAGTGCTCCCACTTCCTACATCTGCTCTGCAGCTCTGAGCACCAACACACCCGTGCTCATGGCAGGTTTGGCTCTGCAAGAACACAGGCCATTCCCAGACAGTGGGGTTAGGGCAGATGGGTGTGAGGCTGCTAGCTTGGGAAATACGGCAGGGAAGTGGGAATCTGGGACAGCTGTAGGAAGGAGAAAGAGAGGGAAAGGAAATGCTCTTCCTAAATGCTTGCACACATGGCAACACCGGCCAGCTGCAGGTAATCTTTGAAGCAATTTCACCCCTGTAATACGCACATTTTCTTTTGCTGTCAAAAAGGCCAGTCGATGCCCATACAGATGAGCAGCACAAGTCAGGAAAATACAAAACCAAGAGACAACAGTAGCAGTGCTGCAGACTCCAGCTTCACAGGACCGTTCTTAACTACAACAGGGTATTACAGAGCTGGAGCAACTGCTTGTCCTTGCTCTTGTGACCTTAACCCCTGCAGAAGGTTGGGAGAGCAATTACAGCCTTTCAGAGCTGCTGGTTGGCCCCTCTGCTGACTGCTCCTGGCTCCTCATTCCTAATTGCTCCCCCTCGGCCTCAACATCACAGGCCCTCCGAAGGAAACCCCAGCCTTGCTATTCCTCCGTGGCCAGAGGACAGCTTGGCCGCAGAGGGAATAGACAAGTGTTGTTGAGTGGCTGGAGCAGGGATACTGGATAAATGCTGTCACCAAGCCAACAGCAGAGTCATCGCGGCTAAAGAAAAGAGCAAATGTTTGTAATCAGAGCTGCTGCAAACTTACTGGTTCCTTGCTAAGCCCTAAGAAAAACAACGAGATGAAAAGTTGGCTTCTGCTCTTTCAAGTAGACACTGGAAATGCCTTGGCTCGGTGCAAACCGAAGGTGTTTACACAGCCTCCCCACTGCCTCCTGCCTGCCTGCACTCTGTAAGCGGCTTCTGTTTACAAGCAGCAGGGAATGGGATCTCTGTCCATGAAAATAGATGATGTCAGGGTTAATTAATCCGACCTGAGGTGACATGGCCAGGAGCAGCCACTCCGTCTCCCGGTAGGGAGAAGCTATATATAGTTCTGTGACATGATGAGACATATCAATCATGAAGCAAAGAAAATAAAGAGGCACTTTGATTTAACAACAGATTCTGCTTTGCAAATCCAGGAAGGCTGGCCAGCTGAAACTGTGGGTGAAAGTCAACTACTGTGCAGAATGTATTTTCAAATGTGGCACTTAGTGGTAGTGATTTACACTTTAAAAGGAAGGACTGTTAGGAGATGTGTGCATCTTTAACAGGGAAATTTCCTTATTAATCTGGAGGTCACAGCTGTGCAAAACACCCAGCAGCTTTGCTTCAAGCTGTAGACTTTGTCACCACCTGATTTCTCTTGCAAATCTGTCTGAGCCCAGAATGCAAAGCAAAACTCAGTCAAATACCCAGGCAAAGCCACACACAGCCATGAATTGCACTTGGAACTTGATGAGAAGCTATAAAGCCATCTAGGGTTGCCCCCAAAAGTTTCCCAAACCTACAGGAGACTTTTCAGCTATTTATTTGTGGGGTTTCAAACACAGGTCACAGCAGAGCTAAGGTGCAGAGCTCTCAGCGTGCTGGGCTTGCTCCTGAGCAATTTTCAGAACTGATGGGGAAAGCAGAAGTCCTCCTCACCCTCTTTTCCTTCTCACCAATTACCTGATCCAACTCGCTGATCAGGGTGGGGGTCATTTACAGGATCAGTTGATGTTGTTGGACAAAACAACAGCTACAAGAGGCTGAAAATTCTCTTTAACACAACACAATTTCACTGTGTGCACTGTAGAGACACCCAACAGCCCCAGAATGTACCACCATCAAAGACCAAGAACAGATGACCACTACCCTGAAAGGCTACAGTCCAGCACCAAAGCACCATATTAAAAACCAAACAAACAAAAAAATCCAATAAAAACAGAGGGGAAGGGCTGGTCACAGTGGCAAAATAAAGCCTGGAGCAGCAGTGGAACACAAGGTAAGTGGGCATCAGCTTTCCCTGGGAGCAAAACCCCTACAGCACCAATGCATGGGCATCATTTGGCTCAGCTCTTAGTGCGCCCGAGAGAGGTGGGAGCTCGGACACAATCTGCAGAGAGCCCCAAACCAAGCAGAGAGCCACTGCAAGGTGCAGGAATAGACCGAGGAAAGAATGGGTGCTCAAAACCAAGGGGGTCCTCGCAAGGCAGGAGCTTTGCTTTGACAGCAGGTCCTTGCCGCTCTCTGGGAAGACAGTTTGCAGCTCAGAGCAGCGTTTTGACGAGCAGCTGGTTGTGCTGACGTGGGATGCTCCTGCAGGGAGGCAGCCTTCATCACATCAAGGGGCTAGTAGACATATTAAATTCAGACAAATCCCACCAAGGAAACACATGCTCTTGTTGCTGGTTGCTGTTTCCCATACCCTGAACTGCAATCAGTGTCGATAGCAGGTATGATTTTGTTTGCAGTGTCTGCAGGCACTGGCTGACAGGCCGGGCTGGTGCCATTCTGCAGCCTACGGAGGGCAGAGTGGATAATGATAAACGCTCCCTCTGGGCCTTCAAACAGATTAATCTATAAATATTGATAGCCCTGAAGATTTAAGTGCTCTGTTTATCCACAAAACAGGTGAAATCTTGGCAACAACCAAGTATCTTCCCGGAAATGGCTCGGTTTTCTGTGCCTTCCACAGGCTGGGGAGAAGACATTCACAGCGTGGTGTATTACCAGGCTACCCAGAGACTGCCACTGCTGCTGGCTGCTACAGCAAAACCAAAATCAACAGCCAATTTGTGTTACAACAAAAACAGAGCTGTGGGATGGGGGATTTCCCTGCCTCAGCTAAGGGACAAAGAGGAAAATTACATTAAAAAAAAATACATTTCAACAACCCTCTGTCTCTAAAGTAAGGCTCAAGTGACTGAACACGGTAATGACATAGTGCAGGTGCAGCAGGGATTTGTCAATGACAAACATGTGCGAGAAGAGTGTATGTTTATCCTGTACGTGCACTGTGAAAAATATAGCCCCCCATCAGTACCACGCCTGAGCGCAGCCCTGCTCAGCACAGTCCGCGGATCAGGACAGGCTGACAGCTGGGTATTATTTATGGCAGCTTTTCCAACGAGGTAGACATTTACAAATCAAAATAACTGTCATCTGTGCTGTCTGAATGCAATTTTTGGTGTGTATTATCCTCTGCTTTCCCTCACCTACTGTATTATTAACAGCCCTCAGCCTTTCCCTGCCAATCTCTGTCTCCCTGCGGATGTTTTCCCAGCACACTGCAGTCCTCAGAGCAAAGCCTCTCACCCTGCAGAAAGCACTCAGCAGCTCCCTGGAAATCCAGGCGCTTCCAGAAATCCCTGCCCAGAGAGCAATGATAGTGTAATTGAGATTTTGTTCTGGTTGACACCATCTCAGGCATGCTAAGTCAGGGCTGTCCAGAGAAACCTGGAGTGCAGCTCCCACCTGCCAGGAGGGCTGCTGGACACGGGTGGGTGCTGTGCAGTCACCCCAATCCCTCAACGGAGCACAGCCTGGGCTAGGGGATGGACACAGCACCCACTTCTCCAAAGCACGTCAGCCCACAGTGTGAGGCTGCAAGGAAGGCAGAGGTGGGGTGAATTTTGTACGGTCCCTTCAATAGCTGCTAAGGCAGCCAAGAGGGGAAGTGTTAGTGCCACGTAATTACTGCAAAGTTTGCGGGAATGGTCCAGATCGTGGCTGCCAGATGCCTTCCCTCTGGGATGTTGTCTCTGCAAACCCAAGTGTAGGGCAGGACGTGCTACAGATCTAGAAAAAATGCCTGCAGGGAATGTGCCCCAGGAGCAGAATTTGGCTGGCAGCCTCTCAAGAGGAGAAACCATTGCCACCAGTGCACAGCAGCTGATGCTGAATTCACCTGTGTTCCCCCCCCCGAGGTTTTCTGTGCAGCCACACAGGAGCGAGATTCTACCTGCAGTTCTACTTTCCCCCATGGCATTTTCATTATGGGAATAAAAATAAATAAATACATAAATAAATAAAAACCCCTCCTCACCTCCACTCTCCAGAATAATCATCACCAAAAAGCTACACAGAAAATTTATTTTTATCCCTTCACTGCAACAGGAACGTGCATTTTTTTCCTAAAAATTGCATCTCTCGCATCATGACCCATGACTTGCCCATGAGTGGTCCCTGCCTTGAGTGGTTCATGGTGCAGAGGTACATACAGCTGAGATGCTGGCGGGGAGTTGGATTAACAAGGGTTTAAGGAGGCTGCAGCCCTCCCTATTAGCTCTCTATCATGTGCAATAAGAGCAGCCATCCTACTGTGCAGCCCTTCCCATTCCCATGGAAACCATTGGTGCATCCAGTCAGTAGTATAAATAAACCTCTCATATGAACTTCATCCCTGTGTTAATTTACAACCATGATGTCTAACACCCTTACGTGGGTACACAGGTACTCCCATGCTTGCAGTGTGCTGGCACAGCACTCTTGCCCTTTGTACCTAAATACAAGACAAGGGAGGACACGCAGGCAAAGGCATGGGAGCCCAAGGAAGTGAGGGACTATACCAGAGAATAAAACAAAACATGGTCAAACACCACATATAACAGCCATGTAGAAAATGTAGTCCTACCATGAGTTTCAGTTGTCCTCTGTGAATGTTTGAAGTGACAATAAGAGAACAGTGCTAAAGAGACACCGACAATTATTATCATTAAGGAGTCATGCAAAAACCAGCCCAACATCTTCCATTCCTACTGTGCTCCCATGCTTTTGGTAGGGAAGCATGGGCTCACCTCAAACATTATGACTCCTGTTAGATACTCAAATGATTGGGAGTATCTGCTCTGAGCCCACACAGAATGCAAGACATTCAGGCAGTGAATCCAGCACTCACTTGTAAAGCTGTAGCACGCAACAATCAGTTTTTGTTCCATTTTAAGGGAGACTGGGATAACTTGCAGATGACTTAAAAAGGCCAAGTCCTGTAGGACACACAATATCCTTAAGTCTAGCTGTAGTGGTCAATCTTTTATCTACACACATTACCTCCTCACACAGATACCCCCTTTCCTGTCTTTCCATAGCTCTACTTCTTTTGGGGGGAAGGGGGTCTGTCCAAACAATTTCCATGTTTGCTTTACAGAAAGGATTAGACACTGCCCAGTATAAGATCACCTGCTGCTGCACATCAGGATAAAAACTGTAAGCGCTATCAGCTGCCATGCGGTACATCTCATCCCAGACTCCTTACACACAGGCAGAGTTAAACATTACAAGGAATGGCAGCAAACATCAAACTTTCCTCTTTTTTTTTTTTTTTTTTTTGCCAGGTCCCCAAAGCCTGCTGCCACCTCCATTTCATAAATTATTATTATTATTACTAATAATTATCAGATTAAACTTCATGCAGAGGAACTTCTCCAATTAATTACAGGCAGGAATAGTAACAACAAAAGCATTGCCAGACATAGATCAAACTCCTCTGTGAACCTGTGTTACAGCCGTGAGCCTCTGACAGCAAGGGAAAAAACCCTGCTTGACTTTGTTGGAGTAATTTTATTAACTCTGGCTGGTTCTGTTCGTTGACAAAGTGACAGGATCCCGGGGAAAATTTCTGTGTGTGTTTAGTACATCTTTGGCAGGTGTCAAGGTATATTCTCTGGCTTGTCACTCACCATGCTGCCCTTTAGATAGTTATTATTTCATGTAATTATGATTATTACATGCTGAGATGCCACCATTATGAATAGCCTCTGGTTGCTGTCACTCACTGCAGTGTGATGCAGGAGGATGAGTTGTCAGGAAGGAACTGCAGGGTATGAAACTGCCACATTTCTCTATTTCAAAACAAATAACCCCATGCTTTAGCTGGTCATCCCTTTCCCCTTACGGAGCAGCAGTTTCAGGACAAACATTTGGGCAGCACGGACAGAAAATCATCTGCTATGAAGCACCCTCACCAGTCTCACAGTAACAGCAGCCACAGCCCACCCACAAAATAATTGCCCCATGATGCCACCAAGAGAAAGGATAACAACCCCTGAGCTGCACAGCAGTGTGGTACTGTGAATTCTCTGTGGCCTTTCTCTTCCGCAGATGTTTTCTCCTTAGCTGCTCAGTTCTAAGTAACTTCTGCATTTGCCCTGTGCCTAACCTGTGGGTGAGATGCAGTAGAGCATCCCAACTTCCTCCATCCCAACTTCATGCACTTCCCTGACAGCTGAGCTGCCTTTTGGCCGTGACCTGCAGTCCATTTCCTACAGAGCAGGCAAATCACACAGGACTCCACACTGCCTCCTTGAAATTCCAGCAGTCAGATAAAATCCTCAGTTCTGCAAAAGTGGGGTTTCTATAGCAGACACCGATAATTCCTGCTCTGGGACTATTTCATGCAAACCAAAGCATTTGACTTGGACTCAGTCAGACTCTGCTACAGACACTACTGGACCTTGGGCAAGTAGTTTCACACTCCTATAGCCCTGTTGTAAAATGAAATTCATGGTATTTTCTGAAACCTCCAAGCGTTCCTTCATACAGTATGTCTGAAAACTGTGACAAGAAGACTACAATGTTGACTAAAGCCTTTTGAGTAACTGCAATATTATTTTAAAAAAAGGTGCTTTTTCAGTCGATTTCAGATACCTAACACTTCGTACAGCACACCGCTTCCACAGGGAGATAGATATTCACAATTACAAACAGATCGATATTCACAAATCATCTCCCTACAACAGTTAAACAAATCATTTGTAATGATTCATTTCCTTGATGAATTTCACCTCTTTTTCTGTTTGCAAATTATGTGTGAACAGAGTGGGATTTTCCAAATTGATTTTTTCCAAGCAGTTTTCCAGTCCATGTAATTTCTGAGAACAGCTTTAAGCCTTAACAAGAACTCCAGACCCAGTGTCCTTGCCTGCCCAGAGCTCACGGTCAGACCACAGCCATCGTTAGCAGCAACCAACTCATTACAGTCACAATTACTCTACTTGGTTTAATGGTGCACATGAGCTGCTCTCAGCTGCTCATGTTTCTTGCCAGGATGAGTACAGCAGGCAGCATCAAGTTTCTAGTACAAATACTTAGAATACCTAAGTTTGCAGTCCTCTTAGAGATGAATTTCAACAAATATTCCCCTTCCCCATGAACACTTCTGCCTGTAAACATGCTGGCTAAAATATGCACAGAAAGCTAACACAAAAAGGACAAAACAGAGGTAATATTGAAGCCAGGCCTGCTGAAGCATTTGCTCAATTTAATACCTGGTCTAGCTCAGGCACAATTCTTCCTGCTCTGCTCTTTTCCCGTATCCAGAGCCATGGTTGATACACTAAGCATCTCAACTCATGGATGCTCCCCTCCATGCTCTGAGCCATCTCTGCTCATCACTCCCTCCTTCCTAGCATGCAGAGACATTGCTAGCCACAGCAAACTCAGAAAGGACGAAGAGCCATCTCTCAGCACTGCAGTCAAACATTTGCATCTTGACCAGATTTATTGCTTAAGCAAGGCCCACAACCTAAGACCCAAGGAGCAGTCAACTAAAAATAACAGCAGAAAAAACACCATCGGCTACAATTCCAGACCAAAGCAGTGCAGACACGCCTGCAGCACAGATACATGTGCAAGCAGACACTCCGTGGAGTCCTCTTGGCCCAGCCAGGACTGCAGCATGGGCAGGTCTGCGAGGCTGGCCCTAGCCAGGCACCCTGGGAAGAACCCCTGCAAAGGGGTGATGACGGTGCAGACACGTGCAGTCTGCACGAATTGACACCACTAATAAAACAAAGAGCGTC
>NW_010249535.1:36772-63113 GCF_000690775.1 Eurypyga helias
GAATCACAGGAGCCCAGACATTGAGACTCCCATCTTCCTTCTAGTGCCAGGAGCCATTTCCCTCCCCCTGCTTAGCAAGCTCACCTCCCTTCTTTCAGAGCATCCTCAGGTTTATTTTAAGCCCTCGCCACCCTCGCCATGCTGCTGGGGTTACCCAGCTCCGGGACCCACTCTCCGACTGGCTCTGCACCTCTGCGCTCGCCAGCTGTCAGGGATCCTGGTTCCACTTCACCGGCACCGAGATCCACGGGGGGCAAGGTGGACTGATAATTAAATCCGCTATTGAGATATTCACATTCTGTTCCCTTGCCATTTAAACAGACATAAAACATTTTATTATTCTGCTGATTTAGGAACCTGAATTTAAATATTAGAGTATTAAAGTGATACTTAATTAGTTGACTGAATGTTCTCCCTTTTATCAGTGTTGACAGATCTTAATTATAGCATGGGCTGTGAAAGCTGATAGAACAGCTGATGGCAGCAGCACTGCCAGGAATACTAAAGTGTGTCAGAATTACTTCTCTGTTTTCCCTCTTCCCTCTTGCTCTGTTCTTCAGGCATGCTCTGAAGTCCTTGGCAAATAAAGCTGATGCCGCAGCCAAGCCTGAGCAGTTTGGCATTTACTCTCAAGGACATGAGAAACTGCTCACCCTTGCGAGAGCCAGGATAATCCACAGACCCAGACTTTAAAAAATAAAATTAAAAAAAAGAAAGAGATGAGAAATTATCTCCTGGTTAATCATTTTGCTATCCACTAATCAAGTAGACATGGGGATTACCATGGAACAAGAGTGCTGAGATTACTTATTTACCTAAACTCCACTCTAAAATTTATGACATGTGGGAACAGTGATCCCAATGAGACCTGACCTCAACGTCTTCTGTTGCCATCATCCCTGTCAAGTCCCTACTCCAGTGACAGCAGAGGTGGCTCTGAGGACCACCTCTACACCAGGTAGATCAAGGCACACCCCTGGCTCCTGTCAGCTCCACCAAAGCCAGCCGTTGCCATGTTGGCACTGTACCTTTCAATGCCACCCAGAAGAGGTTGGCGGTTCAGTCTACTTACTCTCAGCCAAGGGCTGTGCTCCTTCCTCTGCTGTGCCACAAGGATGGATGGCTCTGGCAGGAGGCCTCTGCCAGGGTGAATTACATCTTGCAGTAGCACATCCTTCACCTTCCTGGGATAATAACAAGTGTCCTGCCTTCAGGGAAAGTGTCTGGCAGCAAGCATGTCTTGAACAACATATATTTTACCTGTCCCCTACAGAGGCCAAGCCATTCCCCCTGAAGCAGTGGTATTTAAAACTGCTTTGCAGCAGTAGCAGTGAAAAAACACAGCGCAGGCAAGAGGAATGAAAAAGTGGTAACTTGGTTTTGGGCTACAAGTCCATGAGGTTGGGCTAGTCACTTCACTGGATTCCCAACTCACCATCCCACTTGCCCAAAACCCACCATCAAGCCTGGCCTAGGGCAACACCAGTATCTGTCTTTGAATTTATTTTCCTATCTAGTCCTTTTAACATGAACCTGGAAAGCTGCAGCTTTTTTTAGATACTGGTGTCCCACACAAGGCACTACCAGAAAAACTCTACGACACCCCAGAAAGACATTCAGGCCCATTCAGTCCCCAAATGCTCTAAATCCAGCAAATACTGTCTCTTGACCACACAGACAGGGACAGGGAAGGCACACTCTACTCCAGCCTCATTTCTGTAAGTTCTGCTCCTGAGTAACTAGCATAATAGAGTTGGCTTACAATATGTTGTTTGCAGGAAAAATTGCTATGAAAAATGTGAGATAAACCAGGTAGAAGCAATGCATTGGAGCCAGTTGTCTAATCAACTAAAGTTACAATCCTTAAATGGTCCCTAGACACCAGAAATACAGTGTGGTTCTCCTAAGTGCTGAAGGTTCACTGCATTTCAGCTCTGCATCCCCGCCCAGAATACTTAAGGATTATTAAATTACCGAGATCCAATTTTATTCGGGGAAAAAAATGTGGTAAAAATAGTGAATAAATTCAGTAATTTTCATCAGTTTGTGTACCCTGCCTTTAGTGCCTTCCTTTTAAGGCTGCAGAGGAAGAAAAGTTTAAATCCCTACGGGACATTGATACTTTAGAAATTATTCCAGCTTGAATGATCTCAGCCTCAGGAATGATGTGTGCAGATGCTGCCAGAGAAGACAGGCATGGAAGAAGAAAGAAAGATTTGTTGCCACGATTCAGGCATGGGATGGGATGGGTTGTGACACCTTTTCTCTGAGTACAATCCATCACCCTCAGATGTTCAGCACAAAGCCATCCTACCTTCTCGCTGAAGGGGCATTTGATTTCCACTGCCAGTCACAGCTGGAAACAAGCCCTTTTTCTTCCCATTATTGAAGGAGGTAAGGAATTACTTGGCACTTAGTATGCGCATCACACTGAGCAGGCATAGGATCTCTGCACTGGCTAAAGGCTCTGGTACGCTATGTCATGGCCACTGCTCCTGCAAGTGCAGCCATGTCCCCATGAGGACAGCAAGACACTTGGCCTTCTTCAGGGATGGCCAATGCTCTCCAGGAGCTCAGCAGGGGATGCTGCATGCATTCTTGGCTCCAGGGGATGCACCATCAGCAGGTTCCCATAAACACTAGTGTCCTTTGCCAAAGTAGCAGAGGATTATTTTACTCAGGCTGGCAAAGAGCTAAGGCACAATTATTTTAAAAAGCTACAACAATCCAGCCATTCCTAAGGCAGCCACAAAGATCCAGGAAGGCAGAGACTGGGAAATCTGGATATTAGCATTAGAAGGAAAATAACAGGCAGAGAGTCCTTTCCGTAAGACCGTATTCTTTTTTAAGAGGAACATCAGTTCTTCCATTACTTGTGCCACAAGCCCAACAAAGCAGCAAACATTGTGCTTTAGTAACAGCTCCATAGCAGCCTGGCCAGGTTAGTTTTGCAAGAAGAGATGTTCCTTAGACATGGTTTCATACTGCCTTCTGCCTCTGATGGTACTGGGAACCCAACTTCCTACCTCACAGTATTTTCAGCATTTCTGCTGCTGGCTGGTACCCAAATAAACTAGAAATAATGGCTTAGAGGGGAAGGGAGACATTTACTCAGCTTCTGCTACCAGTCCCCAAAAGTTCAAGTGGCAGCTTTGACTTGAAGTCAAACAATTTTTCCAGACGTGGCCTTCTTCCATCAAGGAGGCAAAGCTGGCATTGCCATTTCCCTCCCCTGTTCCCACAGCTAATTTCAACCTCAGCTGGGGCTGGGAGAACACCACAATACAGTGAAACACCATGCGGAATGGTTGATGCAGACATGTGGGTTTGTTTAAAAGGCTCCTTCCCACCCTCCCAAAACCCTTGCCACTGGTCCCTTTGGAAAACATGGAAGTAGGAGAGCAGGGAAAGGTTTTGTTCTTGCCAAGGCTTGGGGTTTTTTTTTGCTCTAGCATCAGCACATCTACTCACTCTGCCCTTTGTCTGGGCCAGAGGAGCACTGAAACCAAAGCAAGTTCATGAACTTCTGAGAGCAGGTGCTGGCTCCCTTCAGTGCTCTTCCACCTGGATGAGTGGCGCCGAGAGCCCATTGTGGAGCACACTGTTCATGTCAACAGAAGCAGATGTCAACAGCAGCATGACAACAGCCAGCCAATTGCTCACCATGCCTGCTTCCAGCTTCCCAGAGCACGTGCTGCGCAGAGCAGCCATGCTCAGCTCCCCCAGGAACTCCCGGGCCGCTGCTCGCTGCCCACCCAAAGAGCCTGGACCTGGTGCTGAGGCTGTCCTCACTGTCTCTGGGGCGCTCTGGCCTCTTTACAGAGGTGCAAAGTAACAAGTCCCTTGCAATTAATTTAGTGGATTTTAAAAAAAAAAGTTATCCTGCTAACAATTCAGTCTGCAGCACGGTCCATGCTAGAGGAAGGATTACTCTGCAAAGGCTGCTCCTGTCAAAAACCCAGCACCTGCCTGCGCCCTGCCCAGCTACCCTGATCCCCATCCTGTGGCTCTGCACATGAGCAGGTACCAACAAGGATGCTCCTGGCCCCATCCTCCCCTGCAGAGCAGGTGGCAGCTCTGCTGCCCTGGTGCCATCTCAGGATCAGAGCACATGGGCCCAGGGAGGGTACCCCATCCCCCTGCCCACAGAGCTGAACACACTCGATCATCACCACGCTGCATTCAGCAAGGCACACAGCCAGTCCTTGGCCCTGACTTGCATGAAGCATTTTCAGTTTAAAAGTTAATCTAGCCAGGAGCAGAATTACCCTCGCTGCATCCCCTTGCTACTGGCTCAGCTGCAGCAGTAGGATGGATCCATGGGGCCCTCCTGGCTCCTGGCCTTGCCTTTGTAAACACACTTAATGATCAGCAATGATGTCTTGGCAGCTTCACCCGCTTACACTAATGCCCATGTGCTAGAAGGGCATTTTGCCTGCTCGCAAACAAGCCAATCCTGTTTAACAGGGCAGAGATTTAAGAGATGCAGCCTGCACAGCACAGCCCAGTGCCAGGCAATCCTCTACCCGCAGCAGCCCAGCTCCCTGCTGCCACAAAGCTTCTTTGCTTAACGAATCTGTCAACCCTGAGGAGGGAAAAGGCATCAAGGGGAGGGAGCATCTCTGGAGGTCCATTGATGCTGGTTCACAGCAGCTCTTTCAGGCCAGCGAGAAGGCACATTCCACCCCACACAGTGACTGGGACACCAACCGACAGGGACAGACAGTGAGTTAATTTATCTAGTTGAGGGCTGCAGAGCTAAATGCCACAGTAGCATCCTGCCCAGACAATAAATCCACCCACCCTTGGTTTCAACACGTTTTGCAGACTATCCAAGGCAAGAGGCAACAGGCAGGCAGGAAAGGAAGAGGTCTGCCTGCCCTCCAGCCCTCCACCAAGGATACCCTAATGTTTGGATAATTCTCCATCAGTACCTCAGTGACTCCCAGCCCTGGACTGGTAAAAAGGCAGCAGGATGCAGTTACATCTGAGCTGAGTTTGTTGGGACTGAGCTGTGACTGATTTGCATTGCCAGCGTGGAATTCCATTTTCACATTGGCCACCTCCCCCCCCAAGCCCCACAGTTTCACTTGTGGGAGGGCAGCCTCTGACCGCCTGCCCCGAGGATGCTCTGTGGGCACAGCTGCTACTCAAGGACTTCCATTGAGCAATCCAGCCTTGTGCGCTTCAAAGGATAATGTCATTTTTCTCCAAGGTAGCCCATTACACAGTCATCCAGAGCAAATCCAGCATGTCACAGAAGAGCACGTTTCAGAGGTCCACACACCTAGACAGCTGCCCACAGAGGGAGGGGGAGAATGAACAGTCTCGAAATTAGATTGTGTTTGACAAGCCATCTCTCATCACTGACCTCAGCATGATTTTCTCCCACCATCAATGTTTTTCTGCTGCCTATGATTATACTGAATGAGTTGTAGCATCTTCCTGGTGTATATTGCCTTTCTTTGGCCACCATCCAGTGTTTGCCCCACGAGTTTCTTTTCCTGTCTCCAAGAAGCTGTCACAAATGGAGCCACAATAAGCGTAATACACAGACCACAGCTTTCCAAAGAGTTGGCAGGCACAGCCAGCAATGATAAAAGATCAACGAGAATTTCAAGTGTTGTTTTAAATGCCTGTTAGGCTGTGAGCTCCCTACCTTTGATCACCAGCCTCACACAGCGGGGGTGGTTTTTGCTGATTTAATTTGTATGCACAGTGTGGCCAAGAGGTTTAGGGTGCCATAGTGATGAGGGCACTAGAAACAAAGAGTGCTGCCCATGGGGTCCTTTCCTCAATGATGTACAGGCTGAACTGGAAAGACAGAGCAGGCAGATCAATGAACAGGCAGGGACTAAACAGGTCCCTCCCCAAACCCTAGAAAGAGAACCTCTACTGAACAAAAATCTCCATCCTATCGCACAAAAGAGATACAAATGCCTCTTCTGCCAGACTTGTGTGCATCTAGAACAATATTTTTCTTCAATATCCAGCAACAAAAAGGAGCTACACACAGTTTTCTCAGCACACAGCCTGCAATTGTGTTGGTGCAAAGGATTTCTCACCACACACAAAACGGGCCAAGTCCTTCCACTGCAGTACGCCAGGCCTGGGCAAACGCTGACTGGTGCGGTGCTACCCCGGCTTACACCAGCTGAGGCTGTGACCCCTTCTTTTGAACTGCAGCTGGCATCTCTCAACCTCCCACTGGCATTGCCCTCGGTGAGCAGCGATAGCTTCTGAGACACTGACGTTACGGGAGCTCACTGTCAGGATGTAAACCAGTTTGCAGCCAGCTGTAATATTATTTCAGTAAGCAGCACAATAAATCAATGGCTGTAAATTAAGCATTTTGTTTACGCTCCACACAGCAAGCCTCTTCCCTGGGTTCAAAGGCAGCATCAAAGAGCACTGCCCTTGGATTTCATCATATCCAGCCTCAACTGTGCCAGAGGAGCCGCTGGGCACACTGAGCTGGTGAGCGAGCTTTGCCACCCTGCCAGGTATTGCAACATGGAGACACCCATCCAAGAAACTGCTCCCCTCCTGCTCTGCTCCAGGCAATCAGCAGTTTGCTGATGGTTCAATGCATGTTTCAGCACTGCCTGTGCAGGCTGGAGGGCTCCCAGGGACAGCAAGAGGCCTGCTGCTTCCCTGCCTCTCTCTAGCTGCCCTTGGGAGGGGATACGAAAGCAAGCAGGATCCCCGTGCATGCAGCAGTGGGACAAGCAGAAAGGCAAGAGGGAAGAAGCTTCTGCCATCAAGTCCCAGGCTGGCTTGCTGTCACTGCTGAGGCTGTGACAGGCAAGAGATTCTCTCACCACCACACCGGTCAGAAGCAGCAGGGATGCTCCAAGGGTGGAAAGGAGGAGAAATAGAGGAGAGACAGAGCCTGCAGCAACTCCCCTAGCCTCCACATTCAGCTGTCAGCGGCACAGTGTTTGGCATGAGGCACTCCCACTCCAGGGAGGGATTCACCTGTGCAGCATCCACCACCAGCATCCCTGACACTGGTACCAATGAGCCTGATCCTCCAGCCACCTCCCAGCTGGCACAGGCATTGCCACAGACTGCCTCTGCCCACAGAGCAGGATCACACCCTGCTTCTGCTCCCAGCTCTTCATGGCAGTACTAGCCCCCACCTTGGTCTGCTCCCCATAGAAACACCCTCAGTGCTGCTTCAGCCCACAGTGTAACGATGCTTCCCTCGCTCCCACCCTCCTGTTGTGTGAGTGACGAGCCCTTTACTGGTGCTTTTTATGATTTCCTGCTAACATGTATATGTCTCCCTTTTGGCAGTTTACTGCAGAGGTGAGACTTCAACTCCTATAAACCACCAACACCAAGAAGTCAAACAAGTCCCTCTCCCCACATAAACAGCACAGAATAAGCACAGCAGTTAATTCACCCATGCTTTCAGGGATTATTTCCCCTCCCACCCCTCCTTTTCATTTCAACTGAGCTGCCACTTTCACTCTCCCTACCAGTGCCCCACTCCCCCTTGTCCCGCCTGTGCTATCCATGGCATTTGCAGGCAGACACTGGATTAAGGGAAAAGCACGTCAGGAGCTTTGCTACTATTGTCCACCTCGCAGTCTGTCTCTACACAGTTTAACCATTATAATCCCTGCTTCAGGGTCAGATGCGGCTCCAGTCACACTGGAGACAGGCTTGAAAGATCTTACACAACTGCTTTAAGCTAGGGCACTGGGCTGTAAGGGACCTCAGGGGACCAAAGTAGATGCTGCGTTGACACGAACAGCGGTAACCCCGAAGACGCACCGTACAGGCACAGAGAGGAACAGGCTGGGAGAGGAAACAGAAACACAAAAATGAAGAGGGGAAGCAATTTACACAGCAAGTCAGGGGGAATGACACCCCAGACACAGTCCTGACAGGCTGGCCAGAAATCAGCACCTTACCACATCCTGCTCTTGGTTGGTGAATGAATGAAAACATGCCAGACCAAAGCACCACCGACCTCGGGAGCCAGTGCTACAGGCAGCAAATGAAACACATATGTGTGCACAAGGCTGTACCTTATTGCCTGAAAAGGTGGTTTCCTGGAGCAACAAGTGGTTGTCTTGCAGTGTTAGGACCATCAGAGGCAGATGCTTTCTGCCTTGCTGGGGACAGGAGGGGCTGCACAGCCTCTTAGCAGTGTGTGGACAACTGGAGTTAGCGTGGCGAGAGACATAGTGGGATGACTCTGTCCCCTTCTCCCTCTACAGAGGGTCTTTTGGACGTGGACCCTGCAGGCAAAAAGCCCTTCTGCTCCATGGTTAACACTCAATACTCGTGAAAATCAGGTCACTGTAGTTTTCCCACTAAACTGTGGGCTTAGCTCTGAACAAGCAACCCTGAAAATACCAACGTATGTGATTTATCTTTCTCCTTGCTCCAAGAAGCATCACTTGTATCCTTCCCCAGGCATGGCTTGAAGGTGACTTGAGCAGAGATAAATGTTTTTTCCCAAATCTCAGGCTGGGGAATCTTAGGGCTGCAGCTGATGCACCAGCACACCACGCTGCATGAGCCGTTTAGATCTGCCTCTTGGATCGCCTTCCACTGGTCCCTAGGCCTCACTTCTGCCCAGGAGACTGAATAGCGATCCCTGCCAGTTAAAAAGTAGAGGGGGGAAAAAGGAGGTTAAGAGGTCTACACACTGCCTTGTTTCTTCTGAATGCCCATTCCCTGTACTTGCTGGCAGTGCCCATTAGGATGGAAAGCCTGTAAAAGGAGCTGTTTCTCCCATCTCTCACCAAAAGCTGGTCATCTCCCCCAGAAAACAGGCAGGTAACTTGGCCATGCAGCTCCTTCTCAAAACTCACGAGACAGCTGTTTTTTTTAATGGCAAAGCAATCCCTGCACTTATTTTTAGTTAGCACAGTGGTTGCAGATCCTTTGGGACTGGGGACATTACGTATGTGAATGACAGCAATATTTCAGAGGATGACAGTGATAGCCAATATAGACTGCTGAGCTCCCTGTGAGGAGGTATTATGAAGCACATAAAAGCTGCAAAGGACTTTGCAATTGCCATCAATTTAATGGAGAAGATGCTGCGGTGATGGGCAACAGGCAAAAACCTGAGAAGAGATTACCCAGCTGAGACGGGAGGGAAATGGAGCATCTCAGCTCAAGACCACAGGAGGAAGAGAGCAGATCCAAGAATTGAGCACTGATTCCCTGCATATCAGATCATGGCCATAGGCTAAAACATCGTAGGATTTCCAAGAGAATTCATTCAATAACATACTGTGAGGGCTTTGTGGGGGTTTTGTGGTGCTTTGTTCGGGGGTTTTATGTTTTCTTTTTGTCCTGTGGACTATTGAAAACTGACTACTATATAATTACTTGTGAACACATCTTTTCCACATTTTCAGCCAGCGCCAGGTCTGAGGATGTGAGAAAGCTCTATTTACTGTAGTTCAAGTGCCTTGACTCTCAACAGAGCAAGTGTGGAACAAGTCCCCAAGCCTCCCAAAGGGAGTGCATGGACCACGCTGAACTCCTCAACCCCCCTGCAATATTAGCTCTCGATTGCTCCTCACACCCCAGCCACAGTTATGCCGCTTCACGCGAGCTCTGAAAATAGCTGGAAGCCTCTAAGCCTGTGCTCATATCTCAGATAACGCTTTCATTTCAGAGCGAGGTGGGTACAGGTACCCTGGGATGAATTCTACTGTAAATATTCAGAGTGATTCATTGTTTGGCTTTTCTCTCCAATCTAAATAGTCCTGAGCTGTCAAAATTGATCTGAGTTTTTACGGTACAATACTTTAGAGAGAGAACAAACCGTGGATTAAATTTGCTGTTGTGGCCTGAAATAGCTTTCAAATATCAACACAGGCAAGATACACATAAAAGAGACTATTTCCTTGTGTAGCAAGGCAAGTCCTCACATCTCCATTTAACTGTCTTTCTCCCTGGAGGGGAGCAGAAAAACTGAACGTTTGAGCTGCCTCCCTCTCCCCTTCCCCATCACCAGATTAAATGGAGGTTTTCTTCTCAGGTTGCCACAATACCTCCAGTAGATGTATAAGGATACCTGCATATTGGCCTGATGGATGGGATGTGTCACCCATCTTGGAGTTTAATCCTGAGACACTGCAGATGACAAGACGCTGCTCTGTTGGGTCTGTCAGGGCAGCATCAATAACCTGGTTTGCACCACCTTCCTCTGGGGTAACCCTTCCTCCGTGGGTACCAGCTCCCAGCAGATCCCCACCACGGCTGCAATTCTGCTACAGGCAGTAGGCAGGCAGGATGTATTCTGTCACTTCATGGTGAGAAAGGAACACAACGATGAAAGAAAAGCCCTGTCCAGAGGGAAAAATGCTCTAAAGTTAAAAAGACAGAAGAGGGAAACAATTTTTTCCAGCTGCAAAAAATCCATGGGTGCTTGTCACTAAAGCTTTCTGAACACGAGGTACTGCTTAGGTGAGAAGCAGTCAAAAAAACGATTGGGTACTAGTTGTAATTCAAGGCAGTCCACATCCCACTATGAGCACAGAAACATTCCAATTACACCAAGTGCTAGAGGAAAAGATAACATTTTCTTTTGTTGGTTTCACTTACAAAAAAAACCAAAACAAACCAGAACAAGGCAGTTTCTTGAAAGAAAGCCAGCTTTCGCAGGAGGCACCTTCCAGCATTTCATGCAAAAATTATCAAGCAGGCCACTGTGAGGCGATATTATATTGAAAACTAAAGAAAAAAAGAAAAAAGCAGCATTGACAGGTGAAATTTTGTGGAAAGGAAATTAAGAATTCCTCACACAAATATACCCCCATCATCAGCTCAGGGGTTGTGGGAAAGCAGAAAAAGGACACAAGAAAAGAAAAAGCCAAAGAATGCTCTCAGTTTTTACAACTATTTTTCATTGTTCTATTTGGACATATCCTAGTAAAGCTCGCTCTTTGTTTGAGGACACAATGTAAAAGTCACCAAATGTGCATTTTGACCTTTTAATTCAAGGATTAAGCTCAGTGTTGGAGTCACAGACTCCACTACCTGACTCATGCAGTCGGTTAAAACAACTGAGCTTTTAAATCAGGTGAGCACACAGTGCTCCCACAAAGGCTAGGTGCAGACGCCAAGGCACGCTCGATCAGCAGTAGCTGTTTCAAGATAAACAGGTAAAGCGAATAATGTTCATTACAAACCAGAGATGCGAAACCAATTGGCCTTCACCCAGGACACAACCATATTCCTGGTCAAACCAAGAATTATCTGTGCAGCCAGTGTGATCTATTAAATATTGGGCATGGGAGCAAGTGATGGAGCAGAAAACCTAGGTGACACCCGGAAAAATATTGGGCAAAGAAAGCTCTTTAGGCCAACTGTCGCCTAAAAGACACCTGGAACTGTGAGCAGGGAAACATCTTCCAGTGTGAAACTGTGGTGAAAGAAATCTGTGACAGCAGCCCACCTCCGTCTTCAGACTTCCTCTCAAAGACCAGGATAAGCTCTACCTGAAAGAAAAGCTATGAGAAGATGCTTGTTGCACTTCCATGGCCTTTGTATCCATGTGAGAGTTACCCTGTGCCTCAGTTTCCCAGACACGGGATGAGGCTACAGCCTTTGCTTTGCCTGATTGCTCTCTGAGGCAAAGTGTGCCTTTTGCTGTGGGTTTTTGCACCGGGATGCAGAGCAGGAGAGGTTCTGCAGTGACACAGAAAATCAAGAACACTGAGCAAACTCCCTGCCTTGAGGCTGCAGTGCTTGTGACCACACACACATGGGCACTGTACTACGGAGAGGCATTTCCAAGGGAGAAAGACGCATTTATAAAAATAAACCTGGAGGCAAGAGGCTGCTTCCCAAGGCACCAAGCTACTCTCCAGAAGCCACGTTGTGTTCCGCTAGTCTCCCAGCGGCAGACAATTAATAATGTAGCTGCTGTCTGCTCCTGCGAGGGACCCGGGGGAGACAGGCCAGCAGCTGCCTACTGCTCCATTATTGAGTAGATCTGAGAACAAACATACCATTTGTTTTACCATTTTCTTTCCAGACTGCATGCTGTCTTTGTCTAGAAACTGTCACCACTTTGCAAGCCTCCTTCCATCCATTTGAATACCCTTGGTCAATCTCTGGCTTCTGAGGGGCTCCTGACTTCATGGCACATCCTGGATCTCAGACCTTCTAGGCAAGCCATGCTGCGAAATGAAACCATGAGTGTCCAAGAACTGGGCGAAGAGGACCCAGTTTCAGAGGGTTCCTCTGCAGAGCAGGTGAAGAAGAGAGGAGTTGTAGTGTAACAAATACGGGAAGGCTTAGAGACATAGTCTTAGGTTCTTTAAATTGAAATCAAACAACCCAAAATACTCAGATTTGGATTTATTCACTCGACCACAGCCACCTGTCCTCACTATCAACATCAACTGACAGAAGATGCTCCCACACCACATGATACAGGCATGGCTCCAGTCAAACAAGGACAGATCTGTCACTTTACTCACTCCTCCTTGGTTTGCATTAGAGTAACGATACCTGACTCACCAAGGAAAGAGGGACATCTGCCTTTTGACTTACCCCAGACTACACATGCTGTAGCAGAGGTTGTCTAACAACTCTCAGATCACAACTGCAAAGTAAACCCCATCTCTACATGTATCCACAAGGAGTGGGTGGAAGAAGACAGAATCTAGTAGGATCCCTCTGAAGTTGCTCAGACCGTATCTCCAGCACCAAGAACAAACAACTTCACAGCAGATCATCTTCAGCTGGATCCTTATGGCTGTCCCACTAGCAGATCTACAGAGTGGTGCCACTCCTGCAGTTTATAAACAAGGTTGGTCAGAGCAAGGCTCAGATTTGTTATTGCTCTAAGGACAGATGGATGATAAGGGTGACTAATCCCTGATTGCCATCCAAGAGGCTTTTCTGCAAGATCTGGAGCAGAAACATGAAATTACCATTCCCCAGGCTATTTCTACACAGTTCTCATTTGCGTCTGTCAGCAGGTGGCATGGGAAAAAGAATCTCATCTTGGCTGCCGGAGGCAAGGATACCATGAACAACTGTTATGGATACAAGATTTCCTGAAAGCAGTCTAACATTTAGCTTCACTGCTTTTGCCTCACCCCCCCCAGCACGCAGTATACCTTTTCTACATGAATAAACTGCTTCAAGTGTTGTCATGAGCTAATAGACAAGTCTTAATGGGTCTGAAACATCACTGCCCAACCTGCAGGCAAGTGTTCCTCTTCACTAGAGCAGGGCTATTAGAGGAAGAGACGCCCTTTGGGGTATCAGCTGGCACTTCCAGCACCAGATAATACTTTCCCTGCAGAGAGATAAAAACGTAAGAGGAGAGAGGATGAGGAAGAAAACCAAGATGGGAAGAAAGAGAACAAAAACAGATGGAGTCTGCCAGTGTTGGAAGACATGCTGGCGGATGGGCAGTCAACTTCTGTTCACTAGAGAAAGGATCTGTTGTCACAGGTTCGGCCCTAAGAACTTGGTAAGCAGGCATTCACTTCCCTAAAGTTACATGGCTTCTCTGTAATCACTGCTGGCTGCCAGTACTTCACTAGAGAGTTAAGTCTCCACCTAAGGATGTGCTGTGCCATAAAAGGACCCTGGTATTACGGTAAGGTGCTGTTACCTTCAGGTCTAACCTCAGAGCTGAAGGAGTCAGAAGAGCTTGTTTGCCAGTGACACACCAGAGACTATTTAAGGGTTACTCAAAGAGACATAGTAAAGGCCAGGGCTGAGAACAAAAGCCCTTTTGGAACAAATCTGTGACAACACTAACATATATTAACCCATGCCACACAAACCCTTTAAACAGCATGAAGAAACCATTAAGCAAAACCCATCAAAAACATATAAAAACCATGCTTGCAGAGCAGGAAAGGGATGGGGGAAATATACAGTGCTTTCTGAATGTCTGGCCGGGGAGGAAATGTTTGCAAAAAGAATGCAAAGACCCTAAGGAATCTATTAAATTCAGCATGACCACAATGCATTGCTAGTGTGGAAAGCCTAATTACACTCTAATCACAGCCTCTAACCCGAAGTGCAGACCTGCTTTGCTGAGATTTGTACCTGGAGAGGATACGCAGCACTTTTCAAAGATATTTGCCTGCTACAACCTCTTGCTCTAACACAAGAGGGTATTTGATGTCCACATGCAATGCACTGAACCAGAATGCCCTCCCATCTCAGTATCTTGAAATAACTGAGAGCCCTTGGAGCCAAACACAGAAGTGCCTTAGCAGCCATAAGGCAGTAGCATTTTGCTCCCATGCTGTGTGTTCATCTGAAGACCTCAAGGCTCTTTAAAAACATCAGAGTGTCACAAGGACCTTACTGAAGCTATTAATAAACTCATTTAGCTGGTGGGTAGATGGAGGCCCAGGCAGGACAAACAATCCTTCCACTTAAGATTGATCTTCTCTATAATGGCAGCCCAAAACGATCAACTCTTATTTTCCTTAATTATCTCAAACACTTTTCCATTCCACTAGTAAGGCAAGGAAACGTTATTGCAAACTTTTCCCTCTCCACCTTAATTCACTCTTCATCTCCCTCTGCTTTGAGACAGCAGTAGCAAGAGAGTTACCATGGCTGCTGGTACCTCCGTGCTACTGAAACGAATGCAGTCACAACTGGAAAACTCTACTCTCCATCTGTAATTGTCATGGGCAAAAGACCAGCCTGTAGGATACCAACAGGTTTTGGTACGCAAGAGTACTTGCCACACACCAAAGTGTTTGGCTAACAAGGCTTGATAGAAGTAATGAAAAATTCGAGCCATCCTTCTGCCATGTTAAGGACATTGATCAATAAAAATGTTATACTGAACAGCATAACAGAGTTGTTAAAGATCATTGCTGTTTGTTTAGCTAACAAGTCAGTTTCTGAAAAAAAACAGTTTTATACGGAACCTGAGAAGATATATAAACATTGGCTGAGATCACCAGTGGGTATAAATTAATGTAGTCCCACAGATGGCAGTGAAATTGCCTTGATTTAAAATCAACTTAGGACTTGAGCATGTAGTATTATGCAATGGTAAATAATACCTGTAAAAATTAGGTGGAGGGTGAGGGATCAGACCAGACTGAAGCTATTTGTTAGTCTCCATGCCAATTCCATGTCATGGAAGTCTCCAGGACACCCTCCTTTCAATATTGCCAAGATACTCAGGGTTGTCTCTAGGGTCCTAGCTGGGACCACTGATCTGTGAGATTCTCTCATGACTCACACTGTTTTCTTCAGACTGAAAACTGAGGATGACAATAATTCAATTCATCAGTTCAGAAAGGCTCCCCCACCTGCCCTGCTGAGCCAACCTTTCCCACCCATCACCAATATCACATACTTGCTCTATCCCATCACACCATGCAAGTACAGAACAGACAAGCAAAGATGGATATGCTCTACAATATTTTATGACCTGCATTCATAAGCAAACACAGGACTTACGGTGGTGATTTCCATGTTTTTTTTACCTTAAAAATGAATTAAAATGTTTGCGGTATTCAAATAAACTGAGGACTGCCACCCACCTGGAGAAGTCCTATCCCAGTAGAATGTGCACGGAAGGAGAGGGTTTAAGCACTTGCTTATGCTCAGTTTCTCATTATGAAAAGCACTAGTAGCCTTTGCCCAGTCTTACCGCTCTCCAGTCTCGCTCAGCCCCTTGCTTTAGGAGTACATGGGTTGTGATGTGAGGCTGACACTCTGTGATGACCTTTCTTGCAGCTCCTCTGTCAGCATCCAGTGTGGGAATAAAAGGATCTCATCTGATTTTGAGAGCTCAGAAGGGTCATGTCCAGTCCGCTCTTAGAGAAGAGACTGGTTGGGAACAGCAGGTGCTGTAGGCTTGGGGCCTCATGGGATCCGTACATTAATGCTGACATGGGCAGTGTCACTGTGAGGCCACTCCATAACCTCTGAAAGGTCGTGGCAATCGGGGGTGGTTTCTGAGGACTGGAAGAGACCAACGGCTACTTCTACCTTCAAGAATGGCAAGAAAGAGGATCCAAGGAACACCTTCATCTCTGGGGAGGTGATAGAGCAAATAATACTGGAAACCCTTTCCAAACACATGAAAGATTTTTTTTTCTCCTTGTATCAACTTGCTACAAACAGTGGGGTGGGGAAAGGAGGAAAATGCGGGCTTCCTGCTCCTGCCATAGCTACTGGTATAACCCCAACTTATTTGAATCAGAAGCCCTGCTCCCAAAAGGGCTTTATTTAAACAAATGTGGCTTCTGTTATAAGAGAGAAATAGGTTCTACTTTCATAGCTCTTCCTGCTTCCAGGATTCTCCACTGTGATCCCAGGAAGACCCTCTGAAGGAGGAAAAACCTTTGCCGAGATAACAAACCTCTCAGGACCACGTCCTGGGGTGGGTGCAGGTTCACAAAGCAGGGGTAGTTTGCAAAGGAAGCACCTGCTGTGCACACAGCATCAACAACCTGCAGAAACCCTAATCTGCTCAGGTCTGATTAAACCCAGCCAGATCATTAAGATTAGCAGCATTCCACGGCATAATATCAACCTGACTTCTCATGGGAATTAGACAACTCTGTCTTTGATATCTTCCTCTTAGGCTCAGTCACTGTATCTCAGTTGCCTCAGGCAAACAAAACTGGAGAGAATACAATCAACACAACAAAAAACAAGTTAAAAGGATTGAACTATTTCCTGCAGAAGTCCCCCATATGCTTTGTCTGGAAGTGGATTCTGAGGACATGAGTAATACCAATCCCAGAAGAATGAAAGAAAAGGCAATGTGACTGCAGCCCAGAGAATGAAAGCCTCTCCAATGAAGCCCCGTGGGGACAGGACAAACGTCCCACAGAGGAACACCCTGCGTTTGCCAGCACGCTCCACAAACGGCAGCAGCTCTGCCCATGGGTGGCACCACCCATCCAAGGCAGGTACTTGGGTACCAGCCCAGAGATGACAGTTGAGCTCAGATTCCTGCCCTCAACGTTGGCCAACTAAAGAGCACAGCTATGCACGCATGGCTGGTGAGCAGGCTCAGGGGATAAAAGTGCCCTCTTGGCCCCTTCGAGCACCACCAGCTCACAGATACTGTTCTGTTTTAAACCCATGAGCCCCACAGCTAAAAATAGGCTTTTCCAGAAGAAGAAACCACTTCACTGCAGAGGGCAAAAGATTAAAGGAGGATTTATCTGTGCCTGATCCTTTATACCAAAAAAGAGATAAGGGGGTAGAAAGACGTCTCTCATCTTCCTATTTACTTCTCCAACCACAGCAGACACATCTTCATGCTCCTCTGCGGCTGGGGCCACCGAGCACAGCAGAGCAGACAGGCTGCATGCAGCCCTTTGCTGGCATCGTTCGCTGTGCTGACTTCCAGATGCTTGGCAATCAGCAACCGCCCCAGCCCATAATTCGCACAGGACTCAAAATGAAGCCTCCTGCCTCCTCTCCTGGTTTATCACCCCATGAGGCATTAGGAGACCTTTTAGAAGCAGAATGACAGATAAAGCAAGGTAACAAAGGCAAAGTGGCTCCCATACAAACAAGCACAAAGGTGTGTTTGGTCATATCTTTAAAACATTAATTCTAGCTATGTCTCTGCCACCTGCCTGCCTCATTTTCACCAGCTCTGCAACAGACACGCAGTTAGTTACCAGCAGCTGATGATTTTCTAAAGGTCCTGGCATAACAGCGAGGGAACAAGCAGCAATGCACTCTTGTTCAGCAAGACATTTCAGGAGCAGTTGTGCCTTGTCCACAAAACTCAAATCATGTCTCTACAATCCAACACCTTTGAACACCTCTCCAGGTGCTGGATTGTCAAAGCAGCCCCCTCTCCCTGACTTCTAGGAAGAAAACCTCCAGCATCTTCAGAGGCAGCAACATTTTCACCTTAAGTGAGCAATACCTGTGCTGGTGCAGAGCGAGGATGCTCAGATCAGCCCATATCATTTGGCATAAAGGACAGCACATGGGATGATCTGGTGTCACTTCTGTCTCATTCCAGCTATGGTCTCCAGGCAGAGGAAACCACCGCGACACTCAGAGTGGGCCTCATCCACCTCTTTAGGATCAGAGCTCTCTCAGCACAACAATGACAAGGGATGTTAGAGTGACCTGTATCACTAATAAGCCTCAGGGCCTTGGCATTTCTTCACCTTGCTGCCCCTGTGTACTGAGCAGCATCACACTAATCTGCTTAGTTCACCTTGCCTCTGCCTGAAGTTTTCTGCCAGTAACAACAAAACCCATTCTGTGTATTAGGTACACCTCTGATCGCAATCACCCAGCACTGTGTTACATCCCACTCCCTGGAGAAGAGAGCCTGCCGTGTTTTCCAATTCCATACCCCAATCTCCTTAGACAGATTTCACAGTAATTGTAAAGCTGAGCCGTCTGGATTGCACGCAGTGCCTGTTTATCCAAGGTGCCGCAGATTTCCAGCTGCGATCTGTCAGCGATTATTTCCATACCCTTCACTTCACCTTGTATGCATCCATGTACCGAGGAGCGAGCAGTAATTAAAAGAATTGGGGTCTATTTAATTACCTTCTGACACGATAGCGCAACGGCTGCCTTCAAAGCAGCGCGACTCCCAGCAAATCGAATCTAACGGCAGTTGAGCAGCAGTGTGGGACGTGCAGCGCTTCAGCACAGGCTGCCTCTGCTTGCAGGGGGGAAATAGTAGCAAGCTTCTCATTTCCAGTTAGGAAGGGAACGTGCTGCTTTCAGACCAAAATCTACAGCAGAAGCCAACGAAATTTTAAAAGGGAAGCTCCGAGTGTGGCCTTTCGGCTGTGGCAGCTTTTGGCCCTGGTAGGTTCAGTGGGGAGCAGGCTGGGGTTATTGCAGAAAGGAGGCAGGGTTGCCCAAATCCATCCACATGAGCCAGGGAGATTTGGTTTCACACAGATTCATGGTAACTCATTCCTCAAGCAGAGGAAAGGTCTCATCCCACACAACTTCCCCTCACCCCTTAGCAGTGATGTCTGTTTTTAAGAAGTTATTAGCAATGGGGAGAAGAGGTAAAAGCTGCACTTCCTGCAGCCAAGACCTTCAGAGGGCCCTAGGGAAGGATCCAGACTGTTCACCCACAGCCTCTTCCATGGGAGAGATGAACTGTGCATGTCTACCACCATGCAAGCTCAGGCGAGGCACCTCAAAGCCCCATGGTGTGAGTGGTTCCTAAAGGAAACTCCAATAGCACGCAAGTCCCAGTGTGAACTCATGCACTGGGATACCAGGACAGAGCAATTCCACCTCTGCCTGCTCCGAACTTGCCATTGTGTCAGGACATAATTGCTTCTCCTTGTCACCCTTTCAGCCCGGATCCTATGGCCTGGGTCTCCGTGAGTCTGTACTCGTGAAGGTCATGATCTTGCAAAAGGCATCTTATTTTTATCCTGAGTTCAGGAAGAGGGCATGGAGCTGCAGGGAGGGATGCCCTGCTGCCCTGCCTCCCAGCAGCTGACCTCAACCCTCCTAAGCTCCGCTTCACTAACAAGTCTCACCTCTGAGCTGTACCCTTGATCCTTTTGCAAACCTTCTGCCTTAGGGGAAGATGTAATTATCTTCAGAGATCTTTGAAAATTAAAGAAGCCAGAGTGATGGCTCAAACACACGAGTGATTGCTAGGACCACCACGGCAGCTTCAGGCTCTTTCAGTCCCACATTTGGAGATGCTGGTTCCCCACACCAATCCCTTACAAGCTTGTGGCAAAGAGACAGGATGTAGAACCCACAAACTGTTCCTCTGCAGAAAGGAAATTAAAACCAAATAGAAAAAAATCTAACCACACGCTCTCTCAAGCTCATCAGAAGACAACCAGAAGAAAAGCAAGGAAGGGAGATCCTCCAAGATGTCAGCAGAGTCCGTGGTACCAGCATGATGTGCACTAACTCCAGAAGGAGCTGCAGGTGCAGAAGACAACATGCTTTTAGTTTTGTAAGTCATGTAGGAACTCACAAATACAGGCCAGATACTCCCTGGGAAGGACATGCTACCATATCCTGCTTAAACAGAAAGCCTTTCCAGAAACTGTCAGGATATTAAGACATGTCTTTTCATGACAAAAACTGAGTTACGTGAAGATCTCTTCCTCATACACCATTTAATGGATTCTGTCCCCATTTCTTTTTTGTTTTCATTTGTAACAAAAGAAGGGAAGAAGATGCCTGTCTTCTAAACTGTTTGCTGGATGTATTCAAAATACAGGGTGTTCTGGTTGATTTTGATGTAAGAACCGATGTCACGTCTCTATTCTGAAAAGGACAGTTTTCCTCAGAATCCAGTGAGAATATTCACATTTATGACTTGAAATTCATTCTCTGGAAAAGTCCTCCACGCTTTGTTTAAAATTCATTGTTTCTTGTAAACTCATTCGCTAGAATATTAATAGAAAGAAAACATATAAAAGGAAGAAATGCAGCTGACAGGAATTTGGTTAAAAATTCAAACCAATGTTCACAGGACTTTTCAATTTCCCAGATATGGGTTGCATAATTTTCGATGCACAGGCCCTGAAACCGGCCTGAATTCTAATGCTATTTTGAAAAGAAAAGACATGATGAATGTTTTGGCAGATTCTTGATTTTCTTTTTAGCTCACTGTGAAGATATGATTGAAAATGCAAAGAGACATCATGAAAAAAAGAAAGGAGGTGAAGGACAGAACATTACACAGGAGAGAAGAGCCTGCATAGCTGAAGAGGCCAAAAATTGTGTTTCTCTTAATACAAGTTTGGGTCCAAAGCAACTATAGCAAGATCAAATGGTGCACAAATCCACTTGCCACCCACCTGGGTGGTGCCCCACAGGGGTGAGGAGACTGCTAAGGGACCAGTGGCCTGGAAAAACCTGCGGGTTCCTCTCACATAGCTATGATTTCCATTCGATTCCACACTCCAGGAGTGAGAGATGACTGTCCCAGTGACCAACCCCTTAAAGCATCCGGGTCCTGTAACTAACTTGCACACCATTATGTGTATTTCCATTAGACAAAATAAATACTTATGATCTACAGTACTATCATTCCAAGTTGCAGAATAAAATAAGTTGGTGAGGAAGGCAGAAGGGAGAAATGACTGAAGTAGTTATTAATTAGGAACTACCCTGTAATTACACATTACCAATACCCCATCAAAAGGTAGCAAAGCCACACTGAATTAGCACCCAAACACTTCCAATAAGGATTAACTATTTCATATCCAGAGGTCTCCTTTCTGCAAGTAGCTGAAGACTTGGCCTCCCAGATGACATCTGCTCTCTAATCAGCCCCCGTTTCTCTCCAGCCATAATTGAGAAAATCGCCAGCAATCAGAGGCAGTCAGCTGCTCCCAGCCCATAATGAAACAGGGCTGGAGCAGCTGTGCTGCATCTTGTTACCATTATCCTTCCTCCTCCTCTCTAACTAATAACAGTTCCATGAAGAATAAACCTTGCTACATCTCAAATAAGTCAAAATAAACGGATGCCCAGGTTGTGCTGTATCAGTAGCAGTGAGGGGACAGCACCAGAGCAAACTGCCTGACTGGATCCATTCAGGCACTGCTATGGGTGTAAAAACACCCCCTGTACGAGGAGTCAAGATGTGAGCTGGAAGCACTGGTGCTGGGGAAAACATCACACACCTAGAAGACACAAAGGCAGGAAGGTAGAAGCAAAACAAGAAGGGATGTCAGCAATGCACCCTGCTCCACAGGAAACATCACACTGTACTCCAGGACCTCACAGAATTATTGCCTGAATTAAGAGGGGGGACAACGACATCTAAAGATATGAATAAGGACTGGAGTAAGATAAGCAGTGTACTGAAGCTATCTCAAGGCAATTTCACACGTAAGGAAGACAAACCGAGGCAAACCAGTTGCCAAAGGGAACCAAATGACAGTATAAAAAGTATTTAGAAGGACTAACAGTGTCCAAAACACATACTGAGAACTGCAAACAAAGGCTATAACATAGTTGTTTCTCCCTTCAGCACTTTGTAACGTGAATGCAAAGGCTTGATGTGACTGTGTCACACCTAAAAACAGAAAGATGATAAGGGAGAGTATTGTGTGCTCCCCACAAACACCCCCAGACCATATAAGACAACCTGAAAAAAAATACACATGGTAAACACCAGTAACCAAGAAAATAAATAGAAGAGGATATTTCACTCCTTCTTTAAACAAGGACAAGCAATTACCCAAAATCACTGCAACTGTCTTGGGGCTGGAATATGACCCACAGTAATTAAGCTCACCAGTACAGGCCAGAGGAGTGAATATCCCTCATGGAAACTGCAGCTGCAATTTGAAGTGAGCAGAGCACAAGCATCTGCACTGGAGTCTGGCTGTGACAGCTGCATTTCAAGACTTCTTCAGACTTCCAACATCCTTTTAGTCATCTTTCATCTGCAGTGCAAATCCCCTCCCAGCACTCAGCCCCATGTGAGAATGCCAGGAAAAGTGAAGTCAAGCATCGACTTGATGTGGGGAAAGAGAGGGGCCAAATTCAGCACCATCTTCCACATAAGACATGACCAGAGGGGAGCAGGTCAGAGGCATTTGGTGAGCTAGCCCAGCCAAGCTGAGAGCAAAACTGAGGCCCACTGCAGCCCTCTTCTTCCTAGCTCTGGTCCCTCCTTAGATGTGGGCTATGGCATCTCACATCACCCCCATCCTGGCCCTCCCTTTTGGTAGCATAAGATGAGCACAAAGCAGCAGCATGGAGTTAATCCATAGTGCACTGGGCCATACTGTTGGGCAGACAAGGCTGGGACAGCAGTGCCCAAGCACTTCTAATCCTCAGTGTTTACAAACAGCAGCTCAAAGCGAGACCTGGCATCGAACCACACTAGTAACTATGGGTCATAGCTCCAAAAGGGGGCCACAATAGTGTAAAATATGACCCATAGCTATGTTTGGTGTTGCTACTCAATGAGCCTTTCAGCACCTTGGTACATGCCTGGATAAGACCTCCCAGCTGAGCTGACAGCAGCATCGCTGGGTGGCTGCCACTGAAATCCTCCCACCAGAAATGGGGTCTGAATCCAATCCAGCTCATTCACTCTCCCCCCACCCTGGCCACATGCACACACTTCTGCAGAAGGCAAAATGCCCTTCACGGAAGACCTCATAATTGCTATCACCTTAGTTGTGTTCTTGGAGGGAATGCTTCACTGGTAAGAAGCATTCGCAGAGACTCTTCCCAAAATAAAAGTTTGCCAGCATGAAGTGCATGCTCCCTGGCAGCTCAAATCCCCACTGCCGAGCGTGGTGCACCTCCGCGCTCAGCGCAGACAGGACGGGCCCCTCGGTACGTGTCTGCATCAGCAGAGTGAAGTCTGTATAAACCACAGAGCCATTATCAGGGGTAAAATTAGCTCCCGTTACTGACAGCATCTATCACTCATTCCTATTCTAATCTCTACCAGGGGAAGGATTTACAAGTAACAATGATGAAAGAGAAAAGGGAAAGGGGTGGGGGGAGTGGGGGGGAAATCAAAGCAATACAGAGGGGAGAAAAAAAATCAAAGCAGAGATAACAAAAGCATTTGTGAGACTGGAAGAAACAAGTTACATTATATTACAGGGACCAAGGGATCCTTATCATGCCCAGATAAGATTTTCATTCAACGTGTTGGGAATTTTTTTTACTGCTTAAGAAGATTCAAATACATTGCCAGGTACCTCCAGCTCTACAAGGGTTTTCTTTTAGCCATGCATCATTGCAGCAGCTTGCCTCAATAAAAATCCTAGGGAAACACATACAATGGGAAGCATATCAAAGGGATACAGATGTACCTGATCAGTAATAATCTTGCAACAAGAACTAAAGGTGGAAAAAAGATATAGCTTGGATTTTATGTCAGTAATTAACCCTTTAAAACAGAGCTTATTAAAAGCCTATTAATCATGGAATAATCATTTGTGAGGAGCCTAATCCACAGATCATTGGATACTACACTATTAGATAGCATGCATTAGTAAATGACTACATAGTGCAGAAATTAATAAGCCATTATGAAAATGAGTCTTAAAATAAAATATGACCATGAGAAGAAAGCAAACCACCAACTGTGCTGCTTGTTACATCCCAAATAATCTTTGCTTTGTTTGCCCTTAATAAACTTCTCAGTTTCTTGGCAGAACTGATCACCTCAAATAAATGAAACTTCTGGATGCAGTATTCACTGAACATCCTACAGGACAGACCTCTTCCTTCCCTCAAAGCACGCAGCTAATGCTAACTCCACTGGAGTCAGAGGTACCACTGTCATCCGTACTAACATCATCCAGAACAGTGTGATTAAAACGTGCCTTTTTTGTACAGGTCTGGGAGCACCTGATCAATAATTATTAAAGGAGCCGTACAGCACAGCTACTACTGAGCTTATGCTGCTCCTTTTGCCATCGCTGTGCCAGACGGAGAGCTAGCCGTGAACTTCCAGCCTGACTTCATGTCACATAGCCAGAGATGTCATGTGCTGGTCTGAATCAAATTGTAAAGGAGAAGAAAAGAAATAGAGTGAAGAGCCTGCCCTGTCTTTAGAGCTTCACCATAGGCAAGTCTGCCACGAGGTTTCTCTGGCATTGTAGGAGACTTTTGCTGCTGATACCCTTTTGGGTGGGGATGCCTGTAGGAGCTGGGAGGTAGCTCCCTGTGCTCACACAACATACCACTAGAGCTGCTGCCATGCAGGGTCTCATGACGAAGAGCAAAGAGAGAACATGGGGGCTGTCTTACCACCCAACAGTGCTCCCCTCATTCCCCTCCCTCCCTCCTAGCACAGGGAAGGCATCAAGATGTCTCTTGAAACAACACTGAAATTAATGTGAGGAAATTACCCATTTGCCAGGAGTGGCTATATGTATGTGTTTGGAGAAGTCTAATTTGCATTTCTGGCCCTCAGAGTGCCCCTAATAAAATTTGCAGTGGCTTGTGAAGATTGCCATCCCAGCTAATCAAATATAATAAATAGCTCTGCCTGAGCAGATGACTCTCCTACAGCACTGTGGTTATCAGAGGGATCGGTCTTAATTTGAGACTCCATTCATCAGCCCTGCTAACAGGATTGCACAGAGAGTGATATTTGACAGAAGTGTTTTCGAAATTCCTAAATGGAGAGCATGCATTGAGAGAGACAAGATGGATGTTTCCATTACGGTGACTGTGCAGGATGTCTCACTGCTCCCCACTTCCCACCTAACAACAGATGATTGACAGACACGACATTTCGGTGAGTATGGGGCCACAGATTCCTTCTTGGTTTGTTTATCTAGAGAAAAATAATGAATTAATTGTAGGGATGAAGGGGTGACAGGAACCTGGTGGCAGCTTGTGCTCCTGGCTGTACATCACACTGACCAGCAGCTCTGAAGCATTGCCTGGAGAAGGCAGTGAGGGAAGGAGAGCCCTGAGGGTCGTGTACACACTTGTGCAGGGAGCCAGTGTGAGCTGCTGCAGCCCCTTCCTGCAGCCCTGGACAAAAGGGTTATTAAGGATTAAAGGCCAGAAAGTACCTCCTGATTTAGTGATCCATGTACCCTGCAGGCAGAAACATCATATAATCCCTTTTTCCAAGCTATCACATATCACCCTAAAACCAGTTTGGTTTTTAGACCCCACCACTCTCACTGGGCATCCTCACCACTCCCTGTTTTGTCTCGATCTTGACCTGTAAGGAGGGTTCTCCCCCACAGATGTTTATCCTTTACCTCCTTTACCATATGTTCAGGGAGCAGCAGTAACCTCTCTCAACCTTTGCTTTGCTAGGCTGAATGTCCCAGCCTCTTAAACTCCACTCATAACAAAACCCCAAGTGACTTCTTTTTGCAGCCATGCCAAACTGAGCTCATCTTCCTCCATCACCTGGGACATCATCTTTGCACAGCAGCATTAACCCATTTCTGCCTCTGTATCAGATTTGCATCAGCATAAACCCTGCTTTGGTAGCCCTTCCCTACGCCTTGACATCCCCACCTTCATGAGTGGCTGTAGGGGCGAAGGGAGGGATGCCAGTCTGATTTATACTGCAAGATGACTTGGGCTGTGTGGCAGATCACAGCCATGGCACAGCATGGGTTTTGGCACAAGTCCTGTTGCAGGTGGGTTTATCCCTTGCAAATGTTTGTCATTCCCCAGCTTCTCAGGAACCTCTAGGCCATGACAGCTCTCTTCACACGCTTAGAAGAGCAAGAGGTAGAGCTGGCCCCCAGTTACACCAGCAGGTCAGGCCTGTTTGCTTTGAGAAAGCTCCCCACAACACATTAAGCCTGTGATGAAGGGTTAATGAGAGATGTGTTAATTATCACCATCACCACCCTAGACCTACACAGTTTTTGAGATGTGGTTGAGAGCAACTTTCAGCACAAAATACGCTCTT
>NW_010249535.1:63126-72498 GCF_000690775.1 Eurypyga helias
ATGCAAAGCCATTTTCTGATGTCGAAAGCATGGGCTCAAGGGCTGATCAGATTCAGCAAATAGATGAAAGGCAGCAGGAGACACCCTATTCCTGGCCCAGCAGGAAGGAAGGAACAGGAATGAACAAGTTCTCTTAAACCCAGGCAGAATATTTTGCCCCAGATTTTGTAAACAACACAGAAGAAACAAATAAATCATAAAAGTTAAAGTGATCCCCTGTATTCTTCCCACCTTCCTTTTCATTTTCTTCATCTGAAGCCATTCCTTTTCACAGAAACAAAGTGGACATGAAACATGCTGGAAAATGTTTCTCAGCTCATGCCTGCTTCTTTGAGTAGAGACCTCAAATAGCCAGAGGGCTGAGAGTTGCTGTCCCAGGGTGAAATCACTATGAGAATCACTGTGAATCCTCTTCAGAGACAACCCCACACTCATGGGACAGGGGGGAGCAGGGGCAGGTCAACAAGGAATAAGGGAAGAAAAAAAAAAATTAAAAAATACAAGGAAAGAGGGAAGCTTATTCTGCAAGTCAAAAACTGTTTGGCATTCCCAAGTTAAATACAAACGAAGCCTCTGTCCGCATGCTTCATTGTAACACTGTTGCTCTAAATCCCTTTTTATCCCTTTAATTATGCATGAAAAAACCACACGACCTCCCTGCTCGTACGCTCAGCCGAGCAGTGGCTCACAGTGCAGCAGGCTCATTATACAGCTTTAGCGGGGCTGAGTGCTCTGAATTATTTAAATCTCCATTAAGCCTCCACTATGGCACATCTATGTGATAAACGGATCAGGTGCTGCTGGATTTCTCCCCTGGCCAACCCACTCCCCCTTCTCCTTCCCCCTCGCTCTCTCCTTCCTCCTGCAAAACTCAGTAGGAAGGGAGATAATTGCCAAGAGGGAAGGAGTTTGCACTCGTGCTATCAAGTGTTTCCTCGTCATTTAAAAAAGGCCAACTGAGCCAAGTAATAAAGACACTTAATCAGGATTAGTGCTAGAGGGCATGGTAAGGTGGTCAATGCATAACTTGTTTAATGGCCATTTTATTGTTTAAATTAAATAAAACTTAAATCATTATGTTTTACTTAAGCGGCATGAATGCCCTGTCCCAGTTCCGGCAGCACCACTGCAGAAACACATGGAAGAAATGGTGTATTGGCAGAGGCAGGGGTAGAGATGGGGATCAGTGTCCACAGCATGGGAGATGATCTATTTTGTCTTCCTCGTCCCCTTTTCACATGCCTGCTGTTTTACAGGCCAGTATTACCAGGAGAGCAATGGTCCAAGGAAAAGCTAGGAAAGCTGGACTGAGGAATCTCAGAGCACAGTCAAAGCGTGAGGGATTTGTGGCACAGCCTTCTGGCTCCAAAACATAACCACAGTACAACATAGCAGTCCCTGCAGCTTCACTGGGAGCAAGGAAGGTCATCCCAGGTCAAGGAGAAGCCCTTCATCTCTGTGAAGAAAGGCAAGTCTCCTTGGAGAAATTTTCCTGCTGTCACAGACCTCTTCAAGCACAAAGGGATGGGTACAAGAGAGGTGAAAACTCTTCATTCAAACAGCACCTCAAGGGCCATGGCAGGAAAAGTTCAGGTTAACACTTCAGTTTTCCTTGGTTTCTTGCTGCCAGGGACAATCAGGCATAGGTGATACCAAGTCTAGGCACCTAGCAGCCACAAAGTTTGGAAGAGAAATAACATCAGTCCCATGTAGAAATGCTTTAAGAATACTTTTGGTTTGGGGGGAAAAAATCCTTGTCAATGGAAAACATTGACAGCCCCTAACATACCGAATTGCCCATCTCAACACCAGGAAAGAGGAAGGATGCCATGGTCCTTCCAACACATCCCATCACTGGGGACCGGGGCAAGTTGATGATGGCAACCTCTGTCCTTAGTACCCCTGACAGTAGCACATTCAGCTCGCCAAGAGCTGTGTAGCACCTATGCGCCATCACAAGCCACAGGCACCTGTCACCGGAAGTACAAACAGCCACACAAACACACCCCAGTAAACAAACCTTCAGAGCAAGTCAGTCTACAACGGTTGGTAAGGGAAGCAAGCACCCAAAAATCCACTTACTCCAATTTCACAATTCCTCTCCCCCACCACCCAAAAAACCCAACAGTGAACAGGATTTAGCTCCTGTTCAACCACGTTTCCGGAGCGAGCATGAATAATTCCCAAATCTCCACAGGCTTTGCCTCCTCGGCTGCAAGATGGAGATAAGAACCTGTCTGCTACCCCTCACAGCTGCATCAAGGCTGGAGCATCACGAGGGGCTTTTGGAGGTCGAGATAAATGGCTAGCTCTCCCCACGGTCTCAGGAAGTGCTTGCTGAATGGGGAAGGAAGCAGGTGGAGATGAGGAGGTGCATTTAGTTATTTACTTGCAAAAGCAACTGGAAAATGTGCTGAGGAGGAAAGAAAAAGTCTCTGGTGTTCAAAATAACCTCTGCCAGAAAAAAAAAAAATTAAAGGGCCCTTTATTTTAAAAGTTTCTCTCTATGTTTACTTGAGATAAATGGAGACAGCACAGTGCCAGCATTTTCTTAAGACTTGAGAAATAGATGGCAGGACTCTAGAGAGAGGTTTCACTCATATATCATCCCCTTCCCCTCCCAGTCTCCAGGGGACACGTGTTGCTGTGACATCTTTTACTAAGATTTACAGAGCAGTCATCCTGTCAGGGATGTGAAGGCAGCCTTGCTCCCACAAAGCTGCTGTCAAGCTGGCCCCATGTTCAGGAGGATGCAGTTAACCTTGTTTTCAAGCCTCAGTTTCTACATAGAGCGAGGCAACAGAGACAAAGAAAAAGCCCAGTCTGCCCCACTTCAAGCTGCTTCTGCAAGGGGACTATTTGCTGTCTACTTCAACCACCTGTTTTTAAACCCAGTATTTATTTTGCTGCTCTGGCAAGGCTTATTTCTTCAAGATGCAGGAGAGTGATTATAGCTGGGCATCCTGTACCTGGCTCCACTCCTGGTTCTCTCTGTATTACCTTTGGGGATGGCGGCAGGGACAAGCCTGGCCTCATCCCCCTCAGTGGCAGCGCTGGGACTGCCCGCACCTTCCATGCGCGCCTGGGTTTATCTCACTCGAGCCAACTATCAGCTGTATTTTTAAACCTAGCATGAGTCAAAGTCCTAAAATGTAAGGAACTGGCTTTAAATTTAGGCTACATTTTAAACAGGAAGGTGTCTTTTTTTGTGTGTGTGAAATCTCCAGCAGTGACCTCTAGGTGCTGAGACTTCCTTTTAAAAGTCTGAGATTGATAGCAAATATACAATGTTTATACAATGCTGAACGTAAATTTACAAGCATGAATCATCTAAGTTTACACAATAAACATCCCTCCTGCTGACAACTCTCAAACCAACTTAACTATATAAAGACAAACTTTCCCAGGGGAAAAAAAAACATTTGGCATTGCCTCCCATTAATGATAAAGCCCAGATACTAATTAGGCCAGAAGGGGCAGTCAGACCTCAGGGCTTCATTAGGTGCCCTCTGCTCAGTGGCTGTCCAGACCAAAGCTCAGAAGCTCTGCCAACAAGAGGGGCCACCTCAGCAGCCTCACACTGCCACCTCCATACTCCTGGGCAGCCAGCATGCCCATGGGCTGCTCCCAACTTCCAGCAACTGATCCCATGCAAGTGCCTTGAGATGGATAACCAGAGAAACTTCAGTATTAAAAGAAAACCACTATCAGTTTCTAATGCAATTAAGAGCCCCCTGCCAAGACAGCCAATAAGAGCACTTCATCAGACCGTTATAACCCTGGAGGGTATAGAAAGGCTGCCACGGTAACTCCTTTAATTGCCCTTAATGTTTCATTAAACACAATTACATTTAAACCTAAACTGTGCCATTTGTTGTGGTTTTAATTAGACAAAGGGCAAGATAAAAAGATTGGATTAACCCTCCTCTTCCCTCCCTCCCTTCTACCAGGGGCTGGCCACAGTCTGAAGCTGGACTGAAAAAAGAGAGAAGACCAAACAAGACCGAAGCACAAAGCACATCCACAGACCCACATGCACGCTGGAGAGCAGCCGACGTCAAGGAGCGGAGATGATGACACTGTACTTGAACTCATCAGGCTTCCTCTGACAGGGAAGGCACAGCAGTGGGCATGCCCCTCAGAGACCTTGCAGCCCTTGTCCTCCTGCTGCCACCCACCTGCCTGCAAGACCAGAGATCCTTCCCAGCTCTGCCACGCTTGTGCAAAGCTGGAGATCAGCAGGTAATTTACTTCGTTAGTTCAGCTCCGTCCAGGTTCGTGGGGCTCCCCACTATAGCAGACCCCGAGTGGTTGCTGGGGCAGAGTGGAGGAGTGTCAGCATGGCTGGGAGATCCAGGCTGACACTGGCCTGGCAGAATTCTACTCCCATTGCCAAGAATGAACAACATTCCTTGAGCTCATGTAGATCGTACTCTCCCATTTCATCCATTCAAAATCACTTCAGTAATTTCCCTTTATCTACCCCTGTTTACACCTCAGACCTCTGACTGAAGTCTCTCCATGAACACCAGCTTGTTTCCATGACCTGATCTGGTAGCCTTTGCAAGGGGAGTTGGCATCAGTCCTCTGCTCTGAGCCTTTCTTCCAAGTCCAGCGCTCCTTGCTACAGTTCCAGACTGCCTTTTTTTTTTTTAATACAATTCTGCAGTATCTTTGGCACACTCAGTAACTCCCATGGCCACACAGCCACACTTGTTACTGATGCTTTCCCTCTGTTAGGGAGATGGCTCTGACCAACACTTCTAAAGAGAGGCTACTATGCTGGATGTACACTCAGTCCCACATGCTTGTAAAGCCATTATTGAAACATTATGCTCAAAAAAGGGCATGAAAACACTTATTTTAGCCTAATAAAAAGGAAAAACATTTTTCCTTTACAGAATTTATTCAGTACTTGTTTAAATAGTGCTTCTAAATCAGGTCTAAGACTTAAATGCTGAAACTCTGCTCCCCTGTTTGATGTTGCATGTAACTTTGGCAAACCAGGCTGTCTCCTCCATCTTTTCTGAACAAAAAGAAAAGCAGATTTAACTGCAGTACCACACACCCAAATCAGAATAAACTGCTGAAATGCTGCTCTCTTCAGAGATTTATGATACAATTAACATTTTCGTTGGTTTCTAATGACTTCTTTCTTCCTTTTTGAAGCTGACAAGAGAGTAGGAATAGCCACAGGGTATAATCAGACTGTCTGCAAGGTGGAAGGGAAATGAAACAGAGCAGAAAGGGACCCTCTGAAGCAGGAAGGTATCATTATTATCTCTTTGTGGGAACATTAGCACCATTGGAGGGCACTCAGGCACCACTGGAACAAGAGCAGCATAGGAACTTGAATAGAACCGAGGAGAAGATGAAAAGAATGAAACAGGCACTCGGTGACAGGTCTGAATAGTCTCCTTTGTGCCACAGAACTTGCTGAGATTTTGCTATCACTTGACAAGTGCCAAAACTCCACAAGTGTGATCCAAAGACTACATGTGTCAACAGGAAGCCTCCCATTAACTTCAGGGAAACTTAGCCCAAGCCAAGGTGTAATAGATCATGTACGACTGTTACAGGGAAATAAGTGAAATTCATCTTAGAATTCTTGCTACTAATTTTCAGCGATTTTTCACAATATCTCTCATCATCACAGTGTCTACTCACACAATAAATCAATGCTTTTGCAGAGCTGCGAGTAAAATGAGGGGATGGGGCAGATGAGAAATGTGGCAGAGAAAGATGTGTGCCGTTGCCAAGAAGGAAGTAATTGCAGCAAGAACAAGCTCCCCTTTCGTCCATTAACACAGCTGTGTGCTGCAATGGTACATGGTGGCCTCCCCAGTCCTAGAGGCAAAGGCTTATCAACTCCACTTGAGAGGGAACTGAGGCACAGACTACGTGGTTAATCAACACTGCAGCAGGGCAAGAGCTGGGTCACAAACTGGGTCAGATCATGTACGAAGCAGAGGTGGGAGACTTGGGGTGGGAACCTGCCTTTGTAGAAAAAGCTACCAGTCTTACTAAACACTAAGAGAGAGAACATCATTGCTCAGCATGGGGAAGAAGTGCCATCAGAAGCAAGATTGATCAGAGCAGCCCAGGGAGGAAAAAGGCTCTGAACTCTGAGGCTGTGGACAGAGCAGAGTATATCATCCAGGGGACCAGAGTGCTATGGGGTAGAAAAACAGGACTTTGAATCAATCAAAAGTGGCAGAACAGAGTGCAAGCTGGCAACTAGATGTGCCCTGTTACTAAATTTACACTTCAGAGCTGTTAAAAAAAAAATATTCACAAGGAAAACGTAACTTAATTTATCATTTCCAATTTAGTCTATCATTCTTTTAATTTTCTATTTGCTCAGATATAGAGGTATAAGTGGTCCAGTTAGAGCAATGCCACCTCTTCATCTCTCTGCAATCCCCATGGCAGCTCCTTTCCTGTCAGCAGAGGTACAGAGAAAGGAGTATCTCTCCAGACCATCGTCATGGCCAAGACAACCCAACATTCGCATGATGCTGTTGCTTACCAGAAAATCTTTTAGGAGCAGGGGACTGCCCACCTGTGGTAAAGCTCCACACATCACTGGGAGATCATGTGCACATTGCTGCTTCTACCTCCAGGATTAAGGAGTGACCCTTCGGTTTGAGTTTTGAGGAGCAAGAGGGAGTGAGGGGCAGGGGTGTACGAGGGAGTGGGGAGAACAGCTGTTAAGCTCTTAGAGATAATAAATTGAATAGCTCTGAAATTGGACCCACAAGGATAAAAGTGTTTTTAGTGCCTATAAGACCGACTATAAACTCAATCTGTCAGACAGCAGCAGCTGTTAAAGATAATGGTCCTGGTAAATTTAACTTCCGAACTGCCACAAAGGGACTAGTGTGATGTTAAGTTTCTCCCGTCTTTGAAAGGGGGTGGGGAGAGGGGAAAAAAAGCATCAAAAACCAGACGATCTTAAACATGCATCTTTAGTCAGCTAATCAAAAACCTGCTTTGAAGAGCAAGGATGGGCTGTGCCCCCATGGGGGAAAAGAGATCCTCTGGAGGCTTTTAGACAGATGAATACCTCTGGGCTGCTTTGATAGGATTCCACAAATGATTCCAAATATTTGCTAATCAGCCAAGGTCAGCAGGGAAAGAAATGACTCTCTGCTCTAGAAGCCAGGCATCTCCTAATTATTTAAGTCCATGCTGTGACTTTATCGTAAGCTCTAGGCAAAGAAAAGCATCTAGCTGGACTACCTGAGGAGATGGTGACTCAGAAGCAGTCCCTTTCCCTCTATCCTCTCTTGCCCTGGAAGGGAACAGCCCTCCAGTCACACAGGCCCCAATCCTTCCCCCAGGAACTGCCACCCCTGTCCCCAGCACAGGGTGCAGCAGGGCAGCATGAGGGAAGCCCACAGGCAGACAGTGTGTGCGCCAGCTGCTCTTGGTCGTGGGTGCACTCACCAGCTCACAGTGATAGCTGTAGCAAAGTATTGGTGTAGGTGTCCCACCGAAAACCCAGGGGATATTACCTTGGAACCCAGTGGTGTCAGGCTCTGGCCCACAGAGATCAGTTGGAAACCTCTAGATTGGCAGTGACTATCTGTAATTCTTCAAAACTGGTTTTGCCTGCCAGGCAGGTAACAGTGCTGCAATTGAGAGCACGTTATATACAGACCACTGTTCCAAATAAGCTATTCGCAGCAAATGATTTTAATATGACAATCAGAACTACTTACGCAATTGTGAAAAGGCAGCAGGATTTGGCTACAAGAACAGAAGACAGTCCAGGTACTTTCACCTACAAACCAACTGCTGCAACCACATCATCAACCTTTTACAGCAAGAAGCAAACAAGACCTGAATAGTCCTGGTGGGAAGGGAGGAGGACTGGGCTCTGCACTGCCTCCTTACCCCTGCTCTCACACTCAGCCCCACATCCACACCCCCAGCATACCCAGTTCTCCAGCCCCAGCCCTTCCCAGGGCACACCGCAGGGACACAAACCTTTACTTGGCACATATTCCAAATATCCTACTTGCTTCAAGATCAGAGAAGGGTTTCATCTCAAGAGGATTTCTTCGCAGCTTGTTTTTCAGCTGCTTGAGAGCTACTCTTGGAGTCTTGCCACTTTGAAGGAAACCTATAGGTGACTTTTACTGAGAAGACAGGGCAGAAGTAGTTCCTTTGGAAGTGTTTTCACCACAATGAGGATGGGACTTCTCCCATGCTCAGCATAACATCTGTGCCTTGATGGATTTGGGTTTCACTGGAATGAAGGATATGGTATTGAACCCCAGCAAAGCTTCCAAGCCAGTTGTTAGGAGAGGACTATGCAACTACTTTGGAACAATATCCTGGACTTACTTCCCAAGACAGGGATATTTTTCAAGGGATTGGGAGGACTGACTCATTTTGGATGCATTTTAGCAGTACTCGCAATTTCTAACCAGCAGTTAAAGTGTGTTGAAGGTCTCAAGTCAGAAGGAAACCAAAGTAAACGAGCTTTAAGCCACTTTGAGAATAAAACTCCTGATTTTATTCAACACTCTGGATAATTTGTCATTGTTGTTACCACCCAAGGGTGTAAGAAGAGTCCAACCAAACTTAAATACACAAAATATTTGGAGGGCATTTGCAGATACACTAATGAAAGAAGAGAGCAGTCCCAAGCCCCAGTCTTTACACATCTCATTGCCACTGGAAAGCCCTGATTCAAAAGCAGCTCCTCCAGCCTTTTTCTCATCAGTGGTATGTAAGGACAGTACAAAAAGGATATAGGATTAATCCTTGTGAACTGATTTATCACCACAACCATGCACAATTCAGCTTCTGTCACAGTTGTCCATCACTTCCCAGCAATGAACCCAGGAACATCCAAGTTGGCAACTGGATTTCCCCTAAAGCAATTCCCCAGCCATCAGCAGCCCCATCCACATGGCACACACATTGGCGATCTTCTCTCTCTCTCCACATTCCTTTGTGCTCCCAACAAGAAAGAAAGAAAAAAAGGGGAGGGATAAAAATTAGCCTCTCCAGCCTCCGGGTTAAACTGTGACCTACTTCAATCCACACTGCTGTCCATTATTACCAATCCAATTATTCCAGACAGGTTAACTCAGCTTTAATTTATGTCAATCCAATTACCTTTTTTTTTTTTATGTAAATAAAAAGATCACTTCATGCTTCAAATGATTTATGAATACTGGGTCAGCATCCCAGGGAAAGGACTTGGGAATGCTCAAGGTCAAGGTTGGCCTCACACAGGAAATCCCTCCCAGAATTTGTAGGGAGAGCTTTACTCACCTCATCTCTCGTTTTTGTATTTTAATTGGATCTCTCACACAAAAGCCTATGGCTTCCAGGACTCTGCTCAGTGAGCAGGAA
>NW_010249535.1:72529-108329 GCF_000690775.1 Eurypyga helias
AATGGTATTGTGATTGCAAGTATGTTTCAGCTGAAGCAGAAGGCACTTAAATTAAATAGATCTCCTTGTCTGCTGCAGTATAATAGGACAGCTGAGGACAAAGCTTTCCCATTCAGAGGAAAAAGGAATCCACGATGGAGATTTTTAGAAGGCACAAAGGGGAGTCAGGTATCTAATTCCCACAAAGTCCACTCAATTCCCCATTGTCAGCCTTCTCCAGAAGTCAACAGCAGGTGGGTGTTTTAAAGAACCCTGTCACTACCTTCACTCCTACCTTCTGTCATTGCCAGGGTTCTGGCAAACTGCTCTAAGCAATCAACATGTTTGTATGAGCGCGTTAAAACATGCTCAGCAACTCCTCCTTAGCTGGGTGCAAAGCCCGTGCCCTGGCGCAGCCTCTCTGCCTCCAATGCTAGGACCGAGGCATCATGAGATGCTTTGTCTGCTTTCTTACACCTTCAGAGCTGAGAGATATTCCCCCTTTCCCCAAGCAATGACCCCAGACAACTCAGTTCAACTCCCACTTCTGCCACTAACCCACCCTATGACCTTGGCAAACTCCCTCTGACTTAGGTGTCCTGGTTTCCTCTCCTGCAGAGCCACCCACCCGTCCTGCCTCCTGCCTGCACACAACTTCAGATGGTAAGGAGCAATCAAATATGATTGCCAGGGACGAATCAAATATAAGACCCAACAGCCTTCTGACTGAATATCTCCCTGGCTCCTAGACAGGCCATGAGTAGTGCTGGTTAAGTCTTAACATGTATTTCGCAATTATTTTTCCCCAGTGTTTCTAATTAGGAACAAAAAAGTTTTGTTTCTTTTTTTTTTTTCTGTCTAGCTAAAGCTGATCTCAGCTGCCATGGCAGCAGAGTTAGTTCTGCAGACACCTTGGATCCCAGACCATTTCCAAGGCTTTACGTTAGAACCTTGAGAGGTACCTGGAAGACAAGGGACCGTTGCTGAACTCTGTGAGACCCAAGCCCAATTCCAGCTGCCAGGAAGACACACGCTTTACAGGATGGCACTTCCAAGGGAGCCCTGGCGCAGAGCCCCAGGGGTTAAGGCCACAGAGGTATGCTGAGTCACAGGGAAGAGGATGTAAAGACTAACTGCATCCAGATGGGAAAATAAAGGGAAGAGAGATTTGAAGGATGAGCACTAAAATCACTTTCAGAAAACCGTCTTCCTTCTGGAAGAAAAGCAAAAAAGCATTTCAAATCAAGAATGCAATCTGAACAGTCTCCTCAAAATGCTTCCTTCACCTCCTTAGCTGAACAGACGAAGGATTACCTACATCTGAGCCTTAGCCAGACAGTTGGACAACAGGGCTATCCGAAACCATCTCTGTCAAGGACAACACAACAAATCCTCTGCCTGAAACAAAGTCCAGACATTCAAACACTGAGTCACTTCAGTACCCCAGCCAATGTGTTCACAAGGGTGAAAAGCCAGACACTCAGCTGTGATACCCCGCAATGCCAGACACCCTCCTTGGGGCAGAGTCACTTCAGAGCAATACCATTCAGAGTAAGGATCTTGTGATAAGTGGTGGGATCTTACCTCACCTTTGCTTAGTCTCCCTCTCTTGCCTTTTCATCCTCACGCTACCCAGTAACTCCAACAGCCTGGGCAGCATTTGTTCCCTACCCATCTCACATTACCTTGAGAATGAGAATGTCCCTCTTTCCCAAATACAGCTTTTTATCTAATATCCTAAGAATAATTATCCACGTGCATACATTACTTTTCCTTGACCAGATTTTTGCCACCCTACCCCAATTTTAGATGAGGATACAAGAACAGGTCAGTAGGCTACTACTATGGTATTCAGTTCCCAAAGACACCACATTATACTAAATAAATTCTGAAGTCCTTCACCATTTAAAGTTAAATGCTGGATAAGGAAAGCACCAACATGCACAAACCTATTAACATTATTCCTTCCCTTATCCTCAGGCTGTGCCATTAAGAAAGTACATTAGAAGCTGGAATTCTGTTGTATGGCTAAACTAGGTGTCCACGTGCTTCTCTTGAGGGATTTTTGCATGCTGCTTTGTGGAATGCAGAGCCCAAATTCATTGTGTTCTGAAAGAGTTGTTGAGTTGTCTGAAAACAGACAAATGAAAACAAAACACCAACCAAAAATAACAGCTTTTTTGAAAAAAGGGATTTTCGAAATTCAGGAAATGCATTAAAGCTCCCCTTTTGAATGTCACCAAAGCAATGTGGATGGGCTTCTTTGGGGAAAAAAAAAAAAAATCACCAAACCCAAAACAAACACACCACTAAAAGCCCACTGAAAAGTCCATGTCCACCAAATGGCTTTGAAATTTCCATCCCAAACACGAGGATGACCCCTTGGGCTGGGACAGCATTGGTTCAATTAGTGTTGCCTTGCCCAGCTGAATTGTAAGAGCTGGAAACAGTCAACATTCCCTAAAGGGCCACAAGCTCTTTACCCTATTGTTTTAGGCTCATCACTGAGAGAGCAAGTGAAGGAGGAATAACAGTGACAAACATGAGGGAAGCAGCTGTATCCACTTTCCCTAGGGCTATTTCTGCCAAGTCTTAAAATAATACTGAGATCCTTCACTCTCCTCCCTCTACACTTTCTGTCACAGACACTGGGTTCTCCCAAGATATCTGTGACCTGGCACAGTATCTCCTAAATGGGACCCCTCCTTTCGAGGGAAAAGTCTCATATAGGCAGGTGAAAGAAAAAGCCTCAGCTCCTGCTGTAAGAAGGCTCCCTGTGGGTATACAGGGGAGAGTTTGCTTTCTGCAAACAAGAACTGGAACCACTTTCAGTTCCAGCCTGAGCATGTGGTGAGGGTAACCAGTCCTTCAGGACCCCCTTCTCTGCCCTTCATTTTGAAACCAGTCCCTGAGCAGACTCGAGCTCAGCATGTGTTTTCATTTATATGAAATGGCACGTGCCAGTCTTGGTTTCCTGCCCACCCTCTTCAAAAGCAAGAGAGCTAAGAGGAGACAAAAAAAGAAAAAAGTGCAGCTAAAAATGATGCCACTCTCAAGAAACGGCACTTTAGGCAGTCTCCACTACAGCAGTAATGACAGTCAATAGTGCCTCCAAGGACGTGCTTTCTTCAAGTCAATACTACATTCTGACAGCCAGTTTATTCCTGGGATCCATGAGCCTCTCTTCCAGATTCAATCTTGCACAGACAATCATTCCTCTGAGGCTTTTATCCAGCTTACAGATAGTACAGTGATACAAGAGCCAAACCGGGAAGAAATCTTACTGCTGCTCTGCAGAAATGCACTTCTTCACTAAGTGGCTTTTCTTACCAGCCAGGGTCACCCGCGGCACTAAGGAAAGTCAGAGGTCATTAGAAATAAAGCAGAGATGCTTAAACAAATACCTCATCCTGGATTCCACGTGGCTTAGGCTTCAGGCGATCCTCTCCTACAGCTTTCCCTCTTAAGAGATTTACCACTATCCTGGCTTGTGTACACATGCACAGGAGGAAGGTGAGGCAGAGAACATGAACTTCTAAGAAACCATGATTTAAAGTCTGAAAAGCTCATTTCACCAATTTGGCTGCCTGAGCCAGAGCTGGGATGTTACCCACCGACATCTATCACCAGTTTTGGCATCTCAGCAAGGAAAGCTCCACCTTTGTTAAAGAAATGCCCATCTGCATCACTAAAACATCTTTAGTGGACAGTCCTCAGGCACCAAGGAATAACAACATGGTCTTCTTTAAAGTGAGCTTTACAGAAATGGAAGCATGTACCAAAATAATTAAGTTCAGTGCAGCAAGACCCTGGCTTTCATCTGCAAAGACACAAGCATAATTGCAGTATTAAACAGACACATGAAAGGCCTCCAGGACATAAACGGGTTTTGCAGAGATCAACAGCAAGGCCTGTGCCTTGGTGAGAGCAGCCTTAGCAGCTTCCACAGTACAAGGTAGGTGCTTTGTGTTCATCACCATTGCTGTCCCAGTTTCACTCACATCTTTGTATTTCAGGAAAGACAATCTCTGCTATATACCCCAGACGGAGCCTTGTTTTTAAGGCACATGCTGAAAGGACTTGCTCCTGCTGCTGCAGAAGCCTGTGTTTAATATGCCTGCCTGTTGAGGGTTGCCAGGAGGAGCAGAGGGATTCTTTGCCAGCTGGTGAGCAGCATGGGCAAAGAGAGAGTCACAGTAAATTAACCTGCTGCTCCCAGCTTTGGAAGAGCACAGTGGGATTGTCATGCCACAGCATTGCAGTGGTGTCCTTGGGGTGCTACTCCTTTCCTTCCTTATATGCCAAAAGCCTTTGATGAAAGGAAAGCTGACTATCAGAGCATCTCTCCCATCAGCTAAACTTAGCTCTGCTTTATGAGTCACCATCGCCTCTGCCCTGCTTCCTGCACATTCGATGCCTGGAGTGAAGGAGTTAACATGAAGCTCACTTGTGCTACATCGAAGCCACGCAGCTGATGTTCAGTGAGTAGATGAGGGCAAGCCTGGGAAACAAGAGACAAGATTTTTTCCAGCACCCTACACCTCACGCCTACCTCTGCATCACCACTAACAGAGCATTACACTCCTGAGGGCAAAACTTTCCAGGGTCACAGAAAGTTCACCATCTCAACCTGAGAATGTTAGACATGGTTGATGACTAATGAGGTCCAGGGAGGTGTGGATTACTGCTGTTTGTACAGCTTTATGGAGGAAGCTGCAAGAGTGCTCTGTAGATGGAATTGGTACATATTTGCATATTAATGTAATTTAGCCTGAACTCATTCAATCTTTTAAACCTCTGAAGTGGCAGGGAAGACCCATGAGCAAACAGGCAAAGGATATCTTTATTATGGAAAGGCTAAGGTGACAGTCTCCAACGTGTCAGACAACTAAGGCTAGCAGGAGACTGTAAATCCAAGCAGGAAGAAAAAAGATTGCAGCAAAGAAATACCTCAAAGATGTTCTCCACTACACACATAGAAAAGGAGAATTTCGCCTGGCAAACACCGTTAAAGCGGTGTAAACCTACACTCACAAATAACTTGTTTGCATGGCTGTACTCTTAAAAGGAGCTGCTTTACCAAAACCAGATGTTTGCACAAAATCCCAAGAGGCTTCTGAAAACCCCCAGCAGTTAGGAGCTGCCATGATCAGTATTTTGTAAAAAATAACACCAAGGACTGCCCAGTTCCCCACAGGGCAAGATAACTCTTCTAGAGATTTTGTCACCTCAGCCCTCTTCTCCTCATTCTGCTGATTCAGGTCAAACTCACCTTGCTGGCCCAAAGCAATGACAACAGGGTGACTGTACTGCTTGGCTTTGTACCAGCTCAGCCTGTCCTTCCACAGATGGTGCAAAAGCATCACCAGTCACCTCTGCTGCTCCAGCTCATTCAGCAGATATAAGATTGGTAAGCTTGTAGCACACCAAGGTGCAAATATTATGGACCTATGACCTCTCACGAAACCTCCATGGAGATGGCCCTTCAAGTGCAGTGCATTTCAGGCAGACCTGTAACTGCATCCCAGCCATGTCCACAATATAGCACAGGCACACACAGCAGTAGCAAGACAGGGCTCGGTAAGGGCTATCCATGCAGCCCAGGCAGGTGTTCCCTGTCATGCTGAATTCCTTGCTGTCATTGCTGGGCGGATCTCAATGTCTGGCCCAGGTCCCCACCTCGCTGTACTCACAGCCCTGACAGCATGACTCCAAGCCTAAACTTCAGCTTTGCCCAGCTGGACTTAAAGGTCTTTGACAGTAATAATGAACATGAGAGTCCTACGAAGGGACTGAATCAGAACAGACTAAGTAGTGGATAGAGCTGAGTCAGATTGGGAAAACTCATAACATAACCCACGTAGAAGCAAGTTACCACCTGAGCACATCTTTCTCAGCAAGAAGGGAGGGCAAGGAAAAAAAAAAAAACACCAGTATCCTGGGAGGCAATTAAGGACATTTCTAAGAAATGTGTCATAATTCTAGGATTTCCCATTGCACACTCTGCTGGTTTTGACTGGGATAGAGTTCTTTTTTCCATAGTAGCTGGTATGGAGCTGTGTTTTGGATCTGAGCTGGTAAAAGTGTTGATAACACAGGGATGTTTTCGCTACTGCTGAGCAGGGCTTACACAGTGTCAAGGCCTTCTCTGCTCCTCAACTCCACCTGCAAGTGGGCTGGGGGTGCACAAGAAGCCAGGAGAGGACACAGCTGGGACAGCTGACCCTGACTGACCAAAAGGATATTCCACACCATGGACATCATGCTCAGCATACAAAGCTGGGGAAGAATAAAGATGGGGGACATTCAGAGTTTGTTTTCCCAAGTAAACATTACATGTGATGGAGCCCTGCTTTCCTGGAGGGGGCTGAACATCAGCCTGCTCATGGGAAGTGGGGAAGGAATTCCTTGTTTTGCTTTGCTTCCATGTGTGGCCTTTGGTTTACCTATTAAACTGTCTTTATTCAACCCCTGAGTTTTATCACTTTTACTCTTCACTGCTCTCCCCATCCTGCTGGTGAGGGGAATGAGCAAGTGGCTGTGTGGTGCCTAGGTGCTGGCTGGGGTTAAACCACAAAACACCTTCATGGTGAAGCTGCGCCAGGCAGGATGCAGAGTTCTCTCCTGCACAGCCTCTGTATTCTGCACGACAGCCTGCATGCATGGAAAGCACTCCTCCTGCTCTCATTCACCACAGAACTGCTGTTACCCAGCCTTTCAACCAGAGCTACCCAAGACAGGGAATCCAGAAACTGTCTGGACCACAGATACGTTTTTCCTGGACCCCACCAGATTCTCAGGTGTGAAGCATATCCCACTTGCCTGTGATCCTGCACTGCTCCCCTTGTCTCAGCCGCAGTTCCCATATGCTAAAGTACGGGTTGGTGGGCAGCTGATCCACCAAAGCAAGGGAAGCAAGCTGCTTCCTGCTGGGTTGACAGCAATAAACGTACACACAAGGAGCTTCAGAGAATTTAAGCAGCCTCTGGAAAATACTGCACAGGCTTGTTTAGCCTGTGGCTCTTTACACGCACCCACCAGGCTCTGTATGTTCCGACATAGCGGTTCTTATGGAGGATAGCGTTATGCAAGGCTGAGCAATGAAAGCAGAGTTTCAGTTTTAACAGGCTTTGTATCATGCCAAGAACAAGTCCCACTCTGTTTTAGTTACTTCAGTATGATATCCCACATCTTTTCTATAATAATCAAATGCTCCTACACTGCAATGGAGAGCAGAAGACAGACAACTAGTAAACAGATGAGCAACAATCTCTTTAACGAGCTGAGAGTACTGCCAAGAACATTTGTAATCTCATTTCATCTGTGCCTCTCTGCCTTCCCTGACCTGTCCCTGGACCTCAGTGCGATCTACCCGGTGGCTTTCAGGCTGCAGTGCACAGATTACTTCTGAGTGGACCAAGAAAAGCAAACTGATTGGCAGGCTGAGATTCATTACAGACCTACATCACTGACCTACACCAATCCATTAGCTCATTTATGAAGGAGTTTTACTTTGTTATGGGTCACTGAAAATATTCAGTATAGATGGGTATTTATTTTAGGAAACAAATCCACTTAGTAGACTTATGACCTGAACATAAGGTCCCCACTATCTCCAATGCCAAAGACATACTTGAGATTGAAAAAAACTTCTAATCATTTCTTTAATGTAAAGAGACTTCTGTTGAACAACATATTAGTGGTACAGTCCCTCCTGGGAAAAAAATAAGAAGTAACATGTCTATTTACCATTTGCTGTCTGCCGCAGCAGCAGCAGAGAGAACTGCAGCCACTTGTCACCTCCTCCCCTGCTAGCTGCAGTTCCGAAGTGACACATGCAGCAGATTTTTTTGAGGCAGGTAATATAACACACAGAAAAATGTAAAAAGCAGTCAGGCTAACCCAAGGGCTTGAACAGAATATGTCACTGGGGAGGAGAAACTCTAGAGTATCAGCTTGAGGAACCAGAATAATAGCTAGCACATAAGATCGACCCAGGCAACATAACAGGTGTCACACTACTGTCCCACACATCTGTGAATGGCCATCCAGGATCCCAGCTGCTATCTGCAGTCTTCCACTACATCCCATTTCACAGAAAACCAAGGTTTCAAGGTGTCCAGCTGTAAGGAACCTAAGTTTCCAAGGGCATTTCCTTTACCCCTGCTGAAGTGACTCTGGTTTTGCAGGTGAATAAATTTACCCCCACCGTAGTTTAGGGCTCCAGGAAGCTACTCTTGGTAAACTGGCAAAATTTGGCATATCAGTCATTTCCTTTTAATTTTTCCTAGGCTGACATAGCTCTTTCAGAAACAGCCAATGGAAAAGAAAAGAAAAAAGTCACTGCTCCCAGTCTGAGCAAGTGCTGTAAAAAACGAATGGCATGGTACGGCAGGTTGCCTCCTGTTTAGGTACCACCACTGAAATGGGTATGGGCAGGATGGGGAGCGGAGGTCAGTGAAACAGTCCCTGTAGTCACAACAGTTAGCTCATACTACAGCAACCATGTGCAGCCCTGCAGCTACTGCACACGTGGTACGTACACCGAGTCCCCAGAGCGCAGAGCACAAGGCTTGTGAGTCACAGGAGCCAACAGAGAGGAATAGTAGGAGGCAGAGGGCACAGGGTTAATTTACACCTTTCTGCTGGAAAATAATCACCGGCTTTAACAGTTTCCTGCAGAAGATGGGGAGGAAAAGGGAAACCTACCACAGCCCATAGCACGCCTAATGACTCCTACACCTCCAAGGCTCTTCCTAATATCACTCCAAACCCAGCCACATCCACGCACTGATAAATAGAGCAGCAGCACACAATTTAAATACAATTAGAGGAGACTACTCCCTCACTGAGCACCACTCAGGAGTCAGACTGGGTGGTGGTATGCAGCTGTGCAGGAACAATCTCCAACACACAGAGAGAAGCTGTAGTTTGACTCCAGTGAATTCTGGCAATAAATTTCTCTCCTCTTACCTCTGAGGAAGGAGGTCAGACCAGCTGGGAGGGAACACAAAGAAGATCTATGCATTGCTGCAGGCCAGGAGGGATTAATTAATTAGGCAGCACTTATTACAGTGAAGGAAAACTTACTTCACTTGGCCCAACTGTTTAAGGCATAAAGGGACAAGACCACCCTTCCTCTTGGGCATATTGCCACGGCCACACAGAGCAGACCGTTTCAGAGGAACTCAGCACTAAGCCAGCCTTGCAGCCACAAAAAGACTAAGCAAGAGCAAAGTTCCTGTCTCTGTGGGGTTCAGGGTCCACAGGGAGAGATGAGTGTGCAGTTTCCATCAACTACGCCACTATGTTCTTCCAACAGGACATGGTTTTCCACTCCTTTCCCAGCATGCACATTGGAGATAAGTTCAAAGAAAACTTGTTTGATTCCTCCAGTTGTCCCTCATGGGGCTGGAGTGATCAGCAGATCGGACACAAGCTAATTCATTTTCATTCAAAGCTTTTGAGTGAGAGATGCCCCAGTGAAATACAAAGGACAGGCCTGCTTGTTCTTCAGTCTGCACTATCAGGCAGAGTAAGTGTACGCAAATGAAAAAAGGAGAGAAAGCTTCTGATAACCTTATCAACCAGTAAAACTTGGAAAATTAAGGTTTATGTAGTGCTTACTAGCCCAACAAAACCTATAGAAGAATGAAAATCTGATTTACTGAATAGCCAGCATGACTCAGTGGCAGCACCATGACTGTCTTGCCCTGCACAGGCCTCTGCTCAGCCAGGGACCTTCTCTACAGCATGCACAGCAAAACAGCTGCCATAGTGACTCAATGTCTTCAGAGGCATAATATTCCTGACAGTAAAAATATGAAACCAGTACAGCCATTCGCTCATTTACAAACAAGACACTGCATTAACTTATGCTCATCTGCACATGAAAATTACTTCAGCATTTATTGTATATTGGGGTGATCAGAACAGCTTTGGAGCTGCTGTTCTGTGGCCATCGTACCATACAATTAAACACATTTCATTACTCATTTCCAGAAAATCAACCGCAGTTGCAAGGGAGAGGCTGAAGTGGATGACAGGAGTGTTACATAAATGTTATTGATTTTGTTTCTCCAAACATTCATGAAATAAACCAGATAAACATGCCAACCAGTTTTGCTCAACAATGGAATGCATCATTCAGCTTTCAGCAGAACATATCAAACATCACCTGTGCATAGCATGTACACTTGATGCTGCCACAAAGGACCGAGGAAGGGGGAAGTGGCGATCAGATAAAAGGCACACATTCACTCCTGCAGCAGCAGCTAAATTTCCCAGAGGCAGCAGAAATATAGAGGTATTTAAAATATATCTTAAACCAGCCTATTTCTTAGCAACATCTGGAATGACACAGAGGTCCTGTTCATCAACTCAGCAAAAACCTAGCACTATAATCAAAGTAGTCACAACAAAGAAGGAAGGAGAAGATACGTTTTTCTATTCACTTTACAGATGGAAAGTGAAAGATCCAAATGCTTAATGTGGTCACACACACACAAAACTAGAGGCAGGAAAAACAATGCTGGAGAAGAAATATCACCAAAAAGCGCAGCAGATACTTATGGGCAGATCATCTGCAAGAGAAGGCGTTCCAAAAAACAAACCAACCCATGTGGCCAAGTACAGGGACAATGTTGTCCTCATTTCACCCACACCTTCTTTCCCAGTATGTCTCATTCTTCATCAGCTAGAGATCTGATAAAAATTTTACATTAAAAAAAAGCTAAATTATGTAACTCAATTCTCCCATCTGCTCAGTCAGTGCCTGTTAGCTCATAAACCATGGAAGTATTTTAACAGGCATGTCAAGGAGTGGATGAACACACAAAAAAGCAACTACAAAGCCCCATTTTGGTATGTAGACCCTCTTGGCGATGAAGAAATCTGTTGCTACATGTAATTAACTTTTAAAGCCTAATGATTTACTTTTCTTTTTTGAATGGGAGGAGAAGAGGGTACTGAAGACATGAAATACTAACCACTTTAATCTTGCAAGGGTTTGGGAACAGAGTTTGCTCTTTGATACATCTAGTTCCATAAATCTGAAAACACAAGGACAGAAAAATCGATGAGTAAGAGAGATGGATCACTCACCTGAACTGAGAGAAATGAGTCAGCTTGTACACGATTTGCCGACGAGGCCTCGGCAGTCTGTCAAAACACGTTTTTCAGGGGGAATAATCTCTTTAACAAGGAGAAGAAAGCCGCAAGTAGTAAAGACGTTAAAACTTGATGGAGAAGACAACTATTCCCAAAACACTTTAAGCAATTTTTAATTTTAACTCCAAAGTGTTGTTCTTATCCCAACTCTTTCACTTCTTTAAAAAAGGACAGGATGGCACAGACATGATACAGCTTCACTGCTGTATTACACATGAAATGGACCCTCTGTGGTTGACAAAAAAAGAGGCACCTACATCTCAGCTGTTAAAAACAAGTAAAATTCAGCATCAGTAAACAAGAGGTCAGAACCAGCATTGCAGGTTCAGATCTTAATTAGAAGGGCTTCCTCTCCAACCCTTAGGGTGGGACATCCAAAAGCATTTCATTTGCTCCCATTCAAGCCAGATGCAATTCCATTAATGTCTTCAGAGCATTTAAAATGGCAACAGATTGAACCCTTGTCCTGCTCCGGGTATGTTTAGCAGTTTTTGAAGAAAACCACACTGGAAGACCCATTAGGTTCCTCAAGTCAAGCCAAGGGAGCCCACAGAGGAAGAAGGAAAACGTGACAGAAGCTGCCCAGCTGGTAGGCAAGGGCAGGATGGCATGTCCTGCAGCACAGCCATCCAGCTACACAATCTCGGCTGTTAGCAGCCCACAGAGAAAGGGAACAGCAAATGCTTCGGCAAGTCACGATCAAACCATTACATGCAGTCTCCTCCATGGACTATACGTACAAGTTTCCCCTCTAGTGACTCAGCTGCCTCACCCTCATGCAGTGTTAGCATGCCTAGTTAAGATTTTTCTGCTATTTCCTCACACCAGGATTTCTCCTGTTGCACTTTGCTATCAATCTGGATGGAGGGCTTTCTCTCTCTTTTTCTCTTAATGCATTTTGTGGGTGATGACTTACCTTGGTGTCGGATGGGGGCTACAAGGAGAGAGAAGCAGGTGGTAAAAATCTGGAGATGCTTTTCCTTCTGTTTGTTCTGTGCTGGCAGTAATTTCTGAAATGCCACACCAAAGCCACCCTCGATGAAAAACTTCAGCGGGTACAAGCGCAGCAGCCCATCTGCTTAGCAACCCATGGTGCCAGCAAGCACTGTTTCCAAGATGCAGACTGAGGTCTGCAGATACGGCAAAGTCACACTGGGTTCCCAACTCCAAAGACAGGCATTCAGAGGTGTGAGTGCCCTTCCCTGAGCAGGACACACCTATCTTGCTCTATTGGCAAAGGGTATCATCAGACACCAATAACAACCTGCTTTAGGATCTTGTACCTTTTGTAGTGATATTCAGAGGCACATTCTTCCTCTGCTCCTTCAGTACAAAGATCCTCTGTGCAAGCACACCCTCCCTAGAGCATGGGAGAAACATCTCTAACCAGATACTGGCTTCTCTCTCCTCTCCATCACTGGCCATATAAAACACACCCTCAAATTCTCCTAAATGATTTTGACATCTGTCTTTCTCTCCAACAACAGCTCCATTAGAAATGTGTCTCTATGCTGTGAGCTACACCCTGCAAATGCCCAGTTGGTGGGGTGCTACCTCATGTCATGTTCTCCTTCCCATCACCTGGTGAGCCCCTTTGCCTTTCTTGGTGTCAAGCTGTCCCCAAGTGCTCAGTTCACAGCAGCTTTACATCCCTTTCCCTCAGCTCCTTTGCTGTGCTGGGCAGGGACCGAGACTCCCCGGAGTTGGCCCACAGCAGTATTCTGCGGACCTGACACACGCAGGGGAGCGCTGGTCAGTCACACGTAGGAAGGTGACGGCTCTGCTGTGTCAAACAGTGGGGCAGGAGCACGGAGGCTGTGCAGAGGGAGGCACAGCACAGGCTGACAGCTCAGTAGAGAAAGAGGTGTCCAGTGACTTTATGGGACTTGACTGGAGGATTTCTGATACACGTCATCCTTGATGCCAGCAGGTGCAAGCATTCACTGCACCAGTGAAACACAGTGAAAGCTGCCCTGCAGTCACCCTGCAGGGTAGGGCATTGTAGGTGTCTTGCATAATGGGGGTCAAAGTACACCAGGGAAACCTGGAAGATGATTGGCTTTCTTTGAAGACATGCCTTAGATAAAATCCCGCCCTAGGAACAGGGTCTGAATACTTTGCTCAAAATACACCCCCCCCAGTACAGACACCCTAAGTGTAGCCCAAATGTAGCATCCCATAGCCCTGCTTTGGCCTGGAAAAATGCAGAAGAGAAGAGAGGAAACTCTTGACCAAGAGAAACACTGTTTTTTGACATTCCAAGTGCAGACAGGGATCAGTCAAAAAAAAAAAAAAATCAGTATAAATAGATGCAACTGAAGTCAAAAGAGCTATAGCTACTCATGCCAATCCCAGGTTGCTCTGCATGGTGACAGAGTTCCAGCACTTGAAATTCTGTGGGTCAAGTGGGAATTCAGAGAGGTTTCTAAAAGAGAAGGAGACACTTGGTATAAAGTTTGCCAAAAACTTGCAGCAAGCATTAGAAACTGCCACAAACGGCCAGAGAAAGTCAAGAACAGGCAGGGGAAAAAAAAAAAGAGGGTTAGAAACGCTTGAGTGATCATAAGGAAATGATGTTTTGTTATGTGATCCAAAGCCCTCTGCCAGGGGTGTCATATAAATAATTATTAATTATGTTGTTGATTATCTGTGTGAGCAATACAGCTAATGAGCTGGTTCTTACAGGAGACAAATACAGCTTCCAAAGAGCAGGGCAGCCATCCTGCCAAAGGCAAGTAATTAGAAGCATTTCTTCTCTGCTAAAAGTTTGCCTTTTTTTTTTTTTTTGACCTGAAGACAAGCAATACACACTGTATATATTTGCTATTAAAAACCCACTCCCTTCACAGTCCCAGCAGACGTAAACTGAATTCCCCTTAATGACTGGGCCCAATTAACTGGAACCTGGAGCTCCACTTTGTAAGCAGCAGGGTTCCTCTTTGGAGGCTCGGCCCCAACGTGCAGGAGACATCCAAAGGTTGAGGATTAAAGGTGCTTTGTTTCACTAAGCATGTACACCATATTGGAGGATGGTTGGCATGGGAACACAGCTATGGAGGAGCCTGTAGTGCACAATAAACTGCCTCCATAAAATATGGAAGCAAATAACTGGGGACATGAAGGGTAAACCCTTCACCTATCATCTGGGAGAGCTCAGGAGATAAAGGAAGAAGGAGCAGCCCTTCCACTTCACAGTTCTTCATGCATGTCTAAGAAATGCCTTCTTCCAGGATTTTTGTTTTAACATAACTGCTTTAAGCCTTCAGTGCCCATGTATACTCAACCCATTTCACCACCCAGTGTCCAAACCATGGGAATCCAAAAGGAAGTTACACTTTATCTGCTATCATCATTGACAGCCTTGTCTTACAATGTCCTGAGGTGCTGATTAACCCCAGGACAGAATCTGATAAGAGGGCTGGCCTGAAGGGGCAGGATTAGACAGCCAATACTACCTGGGTTTCTTTGCGACAGCTGTCAGAAAAATCCTAAAGCTACTTTCTGGCAGTGGATCTTCAGGCCCTGATGCAGCTAACTAATTAAACACAAATAAGTCCAGTCTAGTCTAAAGAAGTCCACGTACAGGTTAAGGAGGTGCATAAATACCAGTTTGGCTCAAATACTGAACCAGCAAAGCAAAAAACAGTCCCAGGTTAGCTGCCTGATCAGGGAATGCATGTGTCGGATACATAACCGCAGCTCCATAGGTATCATCACATCAACCATGGGATTTTATTTGGCCGGCTGGGAAAACACCCCATCAGCTACAGCACCTCATGCGACGCCATCTAGCCAGTTCACAAGGTGGCATGAGATGGCCCATCCAGAAGTGGTGGACAGGACAACCCCTGCCAGTCACCACATCTGCAAGCGGGTAACGGGGTGCACTAACCCACTGATCTAGGCTCAAGTGCCCGGTAATCAAACTGGCATGCCTCAGACATCAAGTCCTCATTGCATTTACTTACCCTGCAGACCCACGAGACACTTCCTTGGGGACTGTGTCCTAGCACCCCTCCATACTCCATACCAACACGTGCTGGTGAGAGCGGGAAGCACCTTACAGGGAAAGCGGGTGGCTTAGGCCAAGCCAGCATTGCAACCTCACTGCGGGCAACTACCCAGACTGAAAAGCCTGGAGACATTCAAGTGCCTGTGTTATGAACTGGAATTTAGCACTGCCAACACTGAGCTCTGGGAACGATTTACAAACATGTCTGGCTGCACAGACAGATGCTTCCTCCTCCTCCTCCTCCTCTTCCCAGGGTCTGTGAGGAGCCTCCTGGAAGGCAGTTGGTTTGTGCAGCAGGAGAGCAGGCAGCTGGGGCAGCCAGCACACCACGCTCACTCCAGTGCTGGAGAGTCATGGGCCAGCCATTTAATTCCAGCTGAATTTCTGCCCAAGTTTGCACATGAACCTACTGGAGCATCTGACTTAGTTATGGATTAGCACCTTAGTACTAGGCAAAAGTTCCCACAACTGCAATCTTAAGCTTGAAACTTCAGATCAAACCAGGCTTCAATTCATTCTCCCACAAAACCCAAAAATCTGATGCTCATCCAGCCCTCCTAGGACACCTTCAATGTAGTTGCATAATGATTTAAGAAACAATTTTCTTATTTCACATGAGTTTAGCTATTTTATATGTTAAAAATTATCACTAAGCAGCAAATATTAAAAATGCTGCTGTCCCAATAACTAGGAAAGTCATGCAGGTGCCATCTTGCTGATGCAGGACGAGTTCTCCACCCCATCTACATTTTTAGCACAAAGCTAATTTTCCTTAACTTTCTGGGCATCTCTGAATATCTATTAATAAAAGGGAAAGGTTGAGTTTTCACTAGAGAAAAATCCTCCTTTCTCTCAAAGTCACAGATGTAAATTAAAAGTAGTTGGACCCCAAAGTCACTGAGGTATCCCCAGCCAACAAATGCAGTAGCAAATCAGGAATAAAATTTATGAAGAAGTAGGGTTGTAAGAGGGAAAATGAAAAAGAGGAAGACAATCAAACTTGGGAAAACTGCAGCTTCTCTCCTAACTCTTCGTTTTGCCTCTTCTTTTACAGCAGCATGATTTGCAGATGAAACATCACAAGCATCTTGTGGAAGTTCCTTTTCTTCTGATCTCATCCAGGGCTGTTCTTCTAGCAGGCTGACCTTCCATCTGTAGAGATTTCCTGATCCCAGCTGCAGCACTAGACAAAACTTACAGAACACTGACCCTGGGGATTTGCTCAGGAGTCAGGAGCACAGAAAGTCAAACAGGCAAAGCTGTAATTTATGGGCTCGCTGTCAGTTTGGCTACAGGACGGACACTGGTCTTCTGCAAGGGCTGGGAAAAGTTATTCTTTGTTACAAGCAAGACAGAGCCGAACAGACAGCATTGCCTGTAGACCAAAAACCACAAACTCTAAATACCATCCTCTTCCCACCCACCCGCAGCAAAAACAAAGACATCTCATACCCATCTAGCCTGAAGACCTTCTGGTGCAGCTTTGTCCCTGGTTTTGAAGTGTGCAGTAAGGAATTAGTACATTTTTAGCCCTTCAGGGAACATTTTTTTCTCAGTTTGAAGAAGAAAGCCCGTGGTGCACTAAAATAGGAACTTAAAAAAAATGTAGCTTTAAAAATTATCACCCTGGGCACCGACCTACACAAGCTGCTTCACTCAGCCAGGCCATCCGCTGCTTTATTAGCTATGACCCAGAATGCCTTACGTATTTCCCTACGTTTTAAAGGGGTCAGACGAGAGCTCCTGAACAGGCTTAGAGCTGCTGAAGAGACCTTGCTTTTTCCTCCCACTATTGTTCTTCAGTAGCCATGTGCTGGGAGCAGGGCTCTGCATCCTGAGGTTATTACACATTTCTCTAATGGATCTCCATACATAATAAATTAGCTCATTAATGAATTGATTTGAAGGAAGAGTTCACTGCAGGGGCCAGGAACCCAAAGACACACGCCTACGACTGGATAAGTAAGTCACTTCTGCAGTATCACATCATGCGTCCTGCTGATGAAGGTCCCATTAAATCACCTTGCACTTCTACTGCTTGTTCTCCATCCCACCATTACAAAAGATATATAGGAACTGCTTTTGCCTTCACAACTACTTATTTGTGGAGGTCTGGTCTCATTCCTTGCAGGTCTTTTCCATTTGGGACTGTCACATTTGTTGATCACATTAAGGGACTTTGCAATTCTAGCACTAACTTTGGCAGTGTTTGAATTATTTGGATTGCAGCTCATTTGGATTGCAACTAGGGACTGTAGGTCCCCTGAGGGTTGTTACCAGTCTGCAAAATCCCAAGACTATGCTGTTTGCTTGCTATTGTTGTCCACAAAGAGGGAGTCGGGTCTGGAAACAGCTGCCTTGAGCTGCTAACTGAATATTTCCAGATGAACCCAGGAACGTACCTCCATGCTCCAGCACCAACCGCTACCTTGTAAACGAATGCCCTTATATAGGTCTGTGTGGGCAAAGTTAATTATTTCCAAATAGCTTCCAGAAGCCTCAAATCAATTTATGAAAACAAAAATTAACTTTCCATATAAACATAATTACAATGAGACAACAGTATCCAGCCTGGTGCTAGTGCTGTTTTTGGAAGCTGGGCAGAAAGCCAAATGAGTTCATCAGGCACTGTAGTTAATAATCGTTTTCCCCTGCTTTAGGAAGCCATTTATGGTCCTAAGAGGCAAAGGTACTGGGGAAAAAACCCACAGCTGACAAGTTTTAAAAGGTGCTTCTACAACAATGATTTATTTTAGAGTCTCCATGTGAATATATATCACTTAATGAACATAGAGAGAGAAGAAAAAACCCCAATACTGCAGCAAAATCCAGTCACTCTGCTCAATAAGGTGTCTAGGAGGGCTGTTCTTGAGAAGGAACCACCAAGTTTCTCCCCAGTAAATTAGCATCACCCAATTTACAACACATGAGGAATCAAGCTAGCACCACATAACCAGCTTCCCCTGTTCAGTCCCCCCATCTCCACTGTGCCATAAGCCTAGAACAGCACGAGATCCTCAAAATGCAAGAGGAACCTGCAAGCAAACCCCATTTCATGGATCTGATCCCAGCAAAACACGAAGCAGCAGCTTCTTTGTTTATTAAGCAGATCTGCTTATCTCCTATTAGCTCTGAACACTAGTCTCTTATTTTCAGGCCACAGACAGACATGCACTTTGCAAGCACTGAGCATTTTGTCTCTCTAAGTGCTTACTGGCAATTTGCAAACCGAAATGGAGGTCTTCCTTGTGCGAGAAGCCTACGCTCGTCATCCTCCATCCCACTGAGCCCAGAAAGTTCATGCTGATGTTACAAAGAAAGTGCCTGTCAGTGTTGATAGACACTGCACTGGATGATAAAGACACAAGAGTACAAGAGATGAACCATGTTCACTGTGCAGTTATTTCTGTGGAAGCAGAAAGTCAGTACTGTACAAGCCACCAAACATCTACTTGATAAGACAAATTAAAAGCAGAGAAAGCACCCATTTCATCATCAATATCTAAATATCTAGATTTTTAACAGCACACCCCAATACTATTGCTTTTCTCTACCTTTCTCTGACAAGAACTCCCTTGGAGCCTTGCACGGCTTGCAAACCAACATCAGGCAGCAGCAAAGAGGTGCTGACTCAGAAACTGTCAGGTCATCAGCTGCTCTGCTGTCACCCATCTAGCAGCAACAAAGCCACACTAACCCACCCATACAACAGAGCCACAGGAACTCTGAGCAGCCACTGTCACTTCCCACCCACCAGCCATCCCTGGCACACCTTCACCCCCCAGCTCGTGACTGATGCAGGATGCGTTACGTGGCTCTGAGCCAAGGGAGCATTTGGATATGTATGCCCTGAAGTCAAGATGGTTGGCAACCCTTGCCCTCTAACACCCCAACTCAGCTTCTTGCTCGGTTGCTCCACTTCCCTGTGTCAGAGGGAAAACACCCCCATGATGTATTGCCTGGTGGAACACACAAACCCACCGCTCAATCAAGCGGCCTGCCTCGCAGCGCATGGCAGCAATGTAATCTATTTATGAATGGCAGCGGAACCCCTAGATTGAATTACAAGGCAGGTATTCAATCAAGCAGGATGTGTAGCTGCTTTCTAACAGACTGGAGGATTAAGAGAGAGATAGGATACATGCTTTCCTTCCACACGACAGCATCTCCCTCTTCTCCCCTCTGCAACGAAGAAACTAGCAGAGGCTGTACTTAAACAGAAGAGGATTTACAGTGCTCAGGACCCACAAGAAGGATTAGAGAAAGGTTACAGAGAACATGCGTACAAAGACAGCTCTCCTGTATCATCGCCAGCAGAAGGATTACAAAACAACAGTCTCCACAAAGCTTTAATGTCTTACAGTATATTAACTCTGGGACATATATCTATTGCATTCTCCATTATCAATACTCCAATAAACTTCCCATTAAACCTCGTTACAAGAAAATTGAGTTTTCATTGAAATCTACAGGACTGGTCTATTACTGCAGGAATCATACCAGGGAAGACATCATAGCCACCCTAACACCACACAAGCTAGACAGCACTTAACACACCGGATGGCGTTTATCAAGAGATTGACTATAAATCGTGGCAATTGGAACTGCATGAGAAGGGAAAGCATAACTGCCTGCTGCAATCACACAGGATCTATTTTACATCGTACTGTGTTATCCCTAGATTTGTCTTCAAGATGGTTTTTTTTTTGATCCCATGCCATCTGCAAGGGAAAATCCTATGTCTTGTCACCCAACTTAACAGTTTTGAATTAGACACCACTTTCAGCTGAGGACTAAAGGCCATGGGGATTTGGCAAGACTCATGCCAGCTATGGATTATGCAGCCTATAGACTGCAGAATGCCCTCACAGCTCCTCATCTGAGCTACTAGGAGGCTCATACACAGGTTTGGCACAAAAAGGCACCTCTTGATTAATATTCCCCCCCAAACACATTCATTCTTTCCTCTTTCTCACCAAACCCTCCTACTAGAATCCATCCTTCAGGAAAAAAACAAAACAAGATTGTGCAGCAAAGCAAGCAGATTTGCTGCAGTCTCAGTATTTGACAGAAGGGAGAACAGATTGGGACTCCATGAAGAGTGACTCATTATCAGCAAATAGTTTTAAGTGATGATTGTTTCATCACCACCCACCCAGCTCTTCCCTCTGTCTGCAGGCTAGAGCAAAAACTCATGGCAAGGGGATGACAAAAAAGTAGGCAGACGACCTTACCTCTTGCTTCCTCTCCCAGGATTGAGAGACAAGTGCCTAAAAAGGGAATGTGCAACAGGCTCTGAAAACCTTGGGTTACAGAGCTGGGGCTTAAGGGTTTTCTTTTCTTCCCAAAATCAGCACGTAGCGCTGTCTCTTTTCTTAACCTATCCAGGAAAATTCTGAAAAATGCTTTCAGATATCTGCCCTTTCCCTGTGCAAACATATGCTGAGCCTAACCCTTAGGGACACTAACACCCTTGCAGTCATTTAGCGGATAAGCCCTTGCTGTAGGATCAAAGCTCAGTTGCAATGTGCCAACTGATGTTGCTGTAAATGAGTATTAGCACATTTGGGATCCAGCAGGACTGGTGCCTGAAGGTGAAGAATCCCAGACTTGCAGTCAAACACATCACAACTCCATCAATAGCAGGGTACACAAGGTTACCGCAGGAAAAATTAACCCCTTGCTGTATAGTACTGCTCTCAGCAACTACTTCCAGCAGTGAGCTGCCTTCAGGAGAATAGCTGCAGAGCAAATCCAGAGAGCAAGAAAGAGAAAAATCATCACACACTACCCAGAGAGGATTTTGTAATCGAGATGGCTTGAGGACAACCATATGAGCAGAACGGAGTTGCCTGGCTCCAGGCACGATAGCCTGGCTTCTCCTGCCACAAGCAAGGGAGGAGGCTAGAGAGAGGGACAGCAGACAAGAAAACAGGGCAGCCCCCATGGCAGCCACTAAAAGAGGCTGCAGGTTCGCAGACTGGGGTTTCCGGGACCATGGCCTCTCTTGTCCACTTCCACAACAAACAGTTGCTCCACGTTCCCAAACGCTCTCAGAAGGATCCTCTGTGAGGGAACTTGCTCACTGAAGAGCTATTTCCACAACTCTTGTGAGGCAGAGAGGCTCGTGGGGAGTTCTGTTATCAAGAGATAATCACATCCCCCAGGCATTAATAGCATGAGATGCAGCTGTGCCTCTGATCCTCTGTGTGCAACTACCTCCTCACGGACCCTGCTCCCACCTGCCCTAAAGCTGCCTTCAGTACTATTATCAAATTGTTTGTCCCTCTGCATTGCTGTAAATTATTGAGCAGTACTTGAAGCGCTGGAAGGCATTACTTCACATATCCAAAATAAGTAAACAAACCCCCTTTCCATCAGAGCATCCACTTAAACCTCGATATTCCAAAACCAAGCAAAATTGCAACAAAATCTTAAAAAATCCCTTGCAATACTAAACACAAACCCACACCATGAAAAGTGGCTCACAACTCACAACTATCATTTGAATATCCAGATAAGCTTGCAGGCATTTTGCATCTCAGCTACCAGCATGGGTTGCATTTTGCAGGCTTCACATTGCTACCAAAGCAGGAGACAGCCATCATTGACTAGTTTGCCAAGCAGTGATACAAACTTAAAATATTCTCCAGTTGTTTTTGTTCTTCTGAGGACTATCAGCCTCATCTAGTTTCTGACCAGCGAGATTTATATATTTTGCTTGCTTCCCAGACTCTGGGGAATATAAAACCAGGTACTGTAGAAAGCAAGAATTTTGCATATAGTTTCTCCTCCAGAATTGAGTGGAAGAATTCGAAGCCAGGTGGGTTTTTGAGATGACCCCAGCTATACACTGTCAAGGAGGAGCAGATCAGATGGTTAGTTACCCATCCTCCCATGACCTTCAGGATTTGACCAGAAAGAAAAAAAACCATACTCCCATGATGGCATTCACCACCACTTTGTCCAAAGGGATTTTAGAGGAGAAGTGAAGATTTAATGACTTTCTGTTATTAGATCTCTGCCACTATCCCTTAAAACCTCTCTACCACATGGAGGCAGGAAGTGAGTAGAGAGAAAAACTGCAGCCCAAGTGACATAGCTGACCTCCCTGTCTGACAGAGGTAGAGCCTGAAAGTCTCCATTTTCCAACAGCTCAACCTGTATAGGGTCATGGAAATCACCACATGGGCCAAGGTCACCCTTAATCTCTATTAGCATTAGCCCTTGTTTATTTTCCAGCCATTCCTCCCAGGAAGTTGAAAGCCCAACAAGATATCTCTCATATCAGAGCAAGAGATACAATTCCCTTCCCTGGACACTTGCTGCATTATTAAACATGGATTTAAACAAGGTTTTCTGTCTGTATGCTAAAATGCCTTTTTTTTTTTAAGACAACTTTGCCTGAGGGAAACCACTCTTTGTTTTGGCTTAACTGAACATCCATTAATTTTATAAGAACGGGTAGGGGGAAGGGCTTGTGTCTCCACAGATTTATAGTCTTTTCATGCCAACTGGGAAGGAAATTCTCACATGCTCGTGTAGCATCAGACTTCTCCCACAAAGCTCATATTTACAGAAGAATGCAAAGTTCCCCAAGGGAGTCTAGGAGCTGATGAGACTATGAGGATCTGTTATTTATATTATAACAGTGCCCAAGGTTTTTTGCACACATTCAGGGGAAGATGCAGCCCCTCCCTGACAGGGTTCATGCTCATAGCAGATTATTCACTTTCATGAGCTTCATGTGTTTTTCTGGAACAGAGCTATTAGTTCACACAACCTGGAGGCAACCTGATGCCTACGTCTGGCTACTCCAGCGAACAATGAGCCTACTCATTCAGATCATAGCTGCTGTGCCCAAATTTACCAGAGGATTGTGGTTGAGCAACAGAAGAGCCATGCTGTACCAGACGCACCAATACACCCTGGCAGTCTCTCCACTGAAGTCACTGGAGCTGACTGTGAAAGAAATTTGTGTGTAATCTGACTGATTTTACAAACTTGTTGAATTCCTGAGAGCATACTGAATCAACCAGCTGCCGACAGAGCTCGTGTCATCACTTCTTCAAGCCACAACTGATTCATCGTAGTTAACGTAACCCATTTTCCACTTGCGTATGCTGGGGGCACAGAGCAAAGGCAGGCTTGCAGCATGGATTGCTCTAGAGACAAAAGCCACTTTTTTTCATAAGAAAACCTTTGTTGAAGGGCAACAAGTTATTTCACACACCTGAAGGCACCCACTGAGCTTACAGAGCCTTCCAGAATGAAGAGACTTCTACAGACATTAGCTTTCCTTTAATTCATTACTACTACAAGAGCTTTCTAAAATATCTACATACGAAGAAGGGGGGAGGGGAGGGGGAGCACACCTCTTACTCAGAATAAGGAAAGGACCAGGAGGGGTAGCGGAAGAAGGGAAAGGCCCAGTGTCAAATGCGTAACAGACTACAGCAGGCTGGAAAGTCCTTAACCTGTCTGCAATGTGTGTGCAAAGTAGAGAAGTGATGGACTTACAGAAAGAAAAATGTGGAATAGAATGAAGAAAACCCTTTCTACCAGAAAGAATAAAATTTGAGAATAGGAGAGACCATGGCACCTCAGTTTTGGAGGTCTGCAAAGCATTGCCCATGTGCACATGGCCCCCACAGACTAGCAAGAAGGATATCTTCATGGGGTCCCTTCCAGTCCTACAAGCAAAAGGGAACTTATGAAAAAAAAGTAGTAAAGAAATTTGAAACATTTCTTGACAGTACAGCTCTGGCCAAGGCACATGGGAAGTGTCACCGCTACATCCAAATTCCTCTAGCACTTACCAGACAGGCTGCATCCCAGTGACAGAGCTCCAGGAGGCAGCTGGAGTCTGCTCAGGGGACCAGCAGAGCCTTCCCATCCTATCACCAGATTTGTGTACGTCTGTCACGAACAGACCAGAGGCAGCAGAAGCAGAAACAACTGTATTTCCTAAATCTTGCCTGGGGCAACGCTGCACATAAGATTTAGCCAGAAGTGCTCTGGCTCCAGGAACAAACCTTCACACAGCTCAGGCCCTCCTGATCTGAGCATCCCTGCCCTCAGGGCAGCAGACAAGTACCTAGCAACTCCCTTTCCACATCAGTTTTAACTTTTTCTTATTACTTTTAACTTCTGATAGGAAGCAAAGCCTGTTGTCATACAGAGGTTTGTAAGTGATGAACATTCTTCTTTCTGCCCACGGAAAGCTGCCAAATCATAAAGCTCCATCCTGTTTGTAAAGCAAGCCCTGGGGTATTATTTTTCCTAAAGTCAATGATGTCACAGAAATACTACTTGAAAACAGAATCTAAAATTACACTCTTGAGTGCAACACATTCTGGAGTTTTTGTTGGCAATGCTAAAATTGTTCTGTTATGTTTTTCTGGCACAGGCCATAGTCAGATAATTGCTTGGGGCTAATCTTGAGAAGGCAAAATATACACAACCAGCACAATTCCAATTCTGCTCCATCTTCTATTAAGAAAAAATATTCTCCACAGTGTGAAGTCATGTTATCTTTGCCAACAAACTCTACTAAACGGAGCATTGTGTATTTGGGGAGCTGGGGTAGAGAGTGCAATTTTGGAAGGGCCAAAAGCTTTTGTGAATTACTGCATAGCCAAATCATTACCTTTTTTTTTTTTTTGAGGGGAAGAGAGGCTATACTAAGAGGTCAAAGAGTTTTGTTTAGTCTGAAAGATTTCTGAATTGTTCTCCACCCCTGAAATACATTTGAATGAGGGAGAAAAGGGGACATCTAAGCTATTTACCCTGCTCTGGATCCAAGCAGATTTTCCTAACTGTTCCAGACAAGTTCAATCAATCATTTAAAGACATTTCCACCTTCTATAAAAGATTTGCTGCCCAGCATTATTCCACCACATTTGCAGCAGTAGAAACTTCATTGCCAAGAGCCAGAGCACACAAAGCCATCGTGGTGAGGCTGTAATAAGCCATGCCAAGTCCAGCTTTCAATAATATGCTTGCACGACCACCAGAGTAATTGATCCAGACACACTGTAATTCAACCAAATATTCACTTTACCACATCTGGCAGAAATAACCATCATACCCAGAAGACTGGTGTTTTCACCCTGACTTTGCTATGGAGTGAGCTACAGCAACTTGCTGTGCCTCCTGCATGCGTCCAGGTATTCCTTCACATGAGCATATTAGGATACGTGGATGAACAGCTTTGCTTAAGCAAAGCAACATAGGCAGGTCTTACAGAGGTTAATACACCTTTACAGGCTGCATTGCCTCCATCTCTGAACAGATCTTGTATGGTAAGAATAAAAAAAGTACATATGACCACCAAACAGAGATACTGCAAAGGTCAATGAATTTGAGAACCAGAGCACATACCGGATCACAAGAAGTCATGTATGGTATTTAATCTGTCAAAATCATACAAGCTGAGACTGCTGTAAGAAAGGCCAACCTCCTGAACTTGGTGTGAGAAAATCAAAGAGCTTAGAAAAGCTTGGGAGCTTACACTGAACCAGTATTTCTGGTTGTACATGGCAAAATTCACATTCCTTTTTGAACAGAAAAGCAAAAGCCTGCAGAGAAGAAAAGCTGGGGAAAAATACAGAGGATGTCCCCTCCCTCTGTGCTCAGTATCACAAGATATTTCCAAATCAGCCTATTTAGTATCAACAGTCATCTCAAACGTAGGATGCTAACTTGCTCCAACATCTGTACATAAGAACGCTGGACTAGCCTGCGAGTCCCAAACCCAACAGCCCACTGTAGAGATGATAGGCCAGCAGATTACAGTCTTCAGCATAATCCAGCTTCCTACCTCCGCAGCTCTGGTGAGATCCTGCATTCCTCTATCCCCTATATATTAGCCCTATAACTAACAAGATTCTACAGGGGGAAACAGCAGCATGCAAATTCTGCTTATTTAGGTGCTTTACCAATGCTTCCAGTGAAACCATCCCATCCTCCAGCTAGCTAAGCTTCCTAATTAGAATATGAAGAAATTCAGCTTTAGCTGACAGTGAAATGCTTGAAATAGCCACAAGCCATGGTAATTTGGGATTCTGGTTTCTGTCATCCCTGCAAGGCTGACACCACAGTATGCAATTTCTGCAAAGCAGAGAAGTTGAGTTTGTTCAAGATAAGGTCCTGACATAGTTTATTTATTTGCAATCTTTATGGACTGTTTAGCAAGCTCTAGAAACAGACAGAAGTTATATGATGGATTTCAATGATTTAGTCCATCAAGGAGAATTTGCACACAGACGCATCTTCCCAACACAGATAACATGAGACAAGGCACAGTTGGGGGGGTGGGGGAGGAGGGAAGTCTGCTTAGGGCCCAGGAAAAAGTGTGTGTAAATGCCGAAAGCTCTGAAAACCAACTAGCTGGACTAAAACCAACCAACCAACCGAAGTCAGCTTCCTACCGATCAAGGAATGCTGTTAAAATTTAATTCAGACAAGCGTTCCTTTTCTTTTGAGGCTCTTACAGTACTTGGTTTGCAAATATTCTAGTAGTGCAGAGATGTATGTTTCTCAAATGCCAATAACTGTTATTTAGGTTTCTCCTCAGTAACATCTCTATGAGCCAGGATCTTCCTTCAGAGCCACAACAGGTGACATCTCTTTCAAAGCAGTACAACTTGGAGGGGGGAAGATCTTAATGTGTGCCTTCCTCAGAAATTTATCTAAGCGGCCCAACATCTCCAAGACAGATTAATATTTCAAATAAAGCCCATTGATTATCTTCACTGAGTTTCCCAAAAGGGCTGGAAGGAAAAAGATGCTCTGCGCTGATCTCAACCACTGGATTCCTTCAAGGCGGATTGTTACACCACGAGGTTAGAAAATACTCCAGCTTACAACAGGCCCTCTTACTTCCTTATTTTCTTTGTGAGGCTTGGAAAAGCCCAAAAACAGCCACTCCCACTTTATTTTGGCACCTTTGTTATTGATTCCAGCTTCAGCAAGACACTGCAGGGCTGTAGAAACATTGAAGAGAACTACACCACACTTCATCAAAACTCACACCCAAAATCTTCACGGTTTGGGCAAGTATTCAAGTCAGTTTTGTTTCATCTAAAGGCTGATCCTGATTAGAACAAGCAGATATGTAAAAGAAGAAATACATGTGCAACCTGAGTGTGCAGATACTGAGGAAACACAGAAGTCAGGCTTCAACCACACACTCAATCGCTTGTTTATTTTTGCCCATCTCCTTACCCTTCTGATTTCAGTTTGGGGTAGAAACACAATGCTGAAAATAAAAGTGAATACCTGGAGATCAGCCTCATCACAGGAGCAGAAGTCTTTGGAGTCTTCCATGAAAGCCAGTGCTAACAGGCTCTGGATTCCCATCCCTCAGGTTCAGATCACCATCTGAATTTTGTGCCAAACCAAACCAGAACCCCAGCCCTCCGGTGATAGCTCAAGTCTAGATTATTTTAATGTGGTGCTTATCAGCTATATTTGTATGTGCAGCCACCTAGGAATTGCTCTCATGGAACCTGGTCAATAGCACTCAGAGTTGAGGTTTAGATTATCCCTGGAGCAGTAAAGGGCATCAAACCAAAGGAGAGAAGCATCTATGCGTGTGGCACACATGCCTCCTTCTCCCAGTCCATTAAAAGGTACAACCTCACCCTGGTCTAGCATGTGTTCATGTTGTTCCCTTAAGGGCTAAGTACTCTGTTCAGTGCCGAGAATGTATTTCCACAGCAGCATAAACTGGTAAATCCCAGGACGCTGCAGGTCTCACTTCCCTGCTCAGCCACAAGCTGTGCAAGAAAGGTTTCCAAACAGGAGGCTGCAGATCTTCAGGGGCCACACACCCCTTGTAGCACAGGTTGCGCAAGGGGAGTACACAGCATTTTCACAGATGTGAAGCCCTGGAGGCCTACCTGTCCTCACTGTAAGCGTTTCAGAGATCCTCAAAGGACAAAAAGGTGAGGGAAATACACTAGTGTAGAATAGCTACCTAATACTCAATGAAACTGAGCAAGTGACCTGGTGTTCCCTGCAGCAGCAGCTCACTAGTATCTAAAAGGTGCAATGAGGTCCCCAAGTTGGCTCCTGAATTCCCCTGGGCCAGGGTTTATTACACAGAAAGCAAATAGCTATTTATTCTCTCAGACAAAGAAAAGGGTCGTGCCCTTTGCCTGTGGGCTACACTGATAAAAGAGCTGTACCTTACAGAGTGAACAAGCTGCCTTGAGGCCAACAGATGCAGGAACAGGGCAGTTCACATACTTGGTTAGTACCCCAGCCAGGTAGAAACCGTGGCTGAGGGGTAATGCCTCCACTCCCACTGCATTTGCCACCACTGACCGGACCAGCACTACTTAGCGAGGCAGGCATGGCTAGGAGACAGCGCCGAGAGCCCCGTATCTTCCTCCAAAGCACAAGGCCAGCATGGGTGTCACCCTCAGTCGAGATGGGGCTTGGCTGTTTCAGAGAATGAAGGCAGTGGGGTAGGAAGAAGCCAGGAGGAGTCTTTTAAGTGTGGGAAATCCACTGGCTTGCGAGAGTCCAACTTCAAAGCCAGGAAAGCTGGAGGCAGGAGTTTTAGAGGGTTTCAGCTGTTCACAGGGAGCTCCCGTTATCTGCACATCACTGTGCTGCAGTCTCACATTCGTGTTTCCTCCAGCTGTACAAGGAACTTCACTGCAGACGAGTGATGCTTTCAAAGACGTATGTGTGGGAAGGCTGCATAAACAACATCGTGGCGCCACTAGCTAAGTCATTGCTGTTCCAGGGGCACAAATTAAAGCAGCTCACAACCTTTCCTTATCCCTCACTCCCACAGGTAGCCAGAAGATGAGAGACTGCAGGAAGCTCAGTGCATTTGCTTTGTAGTCATACAGGACAAGTAATGGCAACAACCTACATGCCTGGCTGCGGCTGATGCGGAAGTCTGACATGTTTTTTTCATTGCAAAGTGTCATTTTTTAACTACCAAAACTTTGCAGAACAGTTTGAACAGGTACTAGAGTTGTCAAAAACAGAAGTAGCCTGTTATTCTCCCATAGGGCAGCCTACTTCTCTCACTTCTGTCAAAACAAGGATTTGAACCCAATTCTCCTAAATCACTGGCAACTGCCTTACACACTGTGCTCACTATTCACACTAATTTAAAGTTCATGTGTTCACATGGCTTAGTGTTAGCCTTACTTTGCAGATAAATGCCAATAGTTAGAAAAATGTGTGAAGACCCACAACAGGGGATGAAAACAAGAACCACCTCAGCCTTTCCATGAGAAGCATCCTATCCCTTGTTCTGTTGAGTCTCAGTTTCTCCAAGATGAGCACTGTGCTCCAGCCACCAAGTCCTAACTGAGCAAGTGAGGTGGGAATTGGTAGTCTCCAGGGCTTCCACAGCTGGAGCAGGAGCACCAGAAGTCGCCATCTGAGGGCTGCAGCACCAACCACCATCCTCTGCTGATTGAAGTGGATTACAGTTGTTTACCATAGTTTTCTCACAGTTTCTTCTGTGTTCCGGGGGAGTTTGGTGACAGCCCCACTGACAACACAGGCTGGCATTGCACAGGGAAGGTAGGCCACGCAAGAGTGTTTGAATCCAACAGCTGTTTCAGCACTGCCCTGAGGCCCCATAGAGTCCTGTTAAGCCTCAGGCTGTACAAGTACCAGACGACAAATAGCTCCAGACCCAGGATGTAGGTTATTTCAGCTAAAGATGAGGCAACAGGGGAACAAAGTAAGTATGAAATGAAAGTAGGTAGCATGAAAGTAGCAGTCCAAGGATACCAGCCACTTACGTACAGATTGCATCAGCTTAAGAATAGGTTTAACTCTGAACTCTTTGCTAGTGTCAGACATGCTGGTCCCGCTACATCCCTTGGAACATCCCTAAGGATTGTGCAGCCATTCACTGAGTAAAAATAAACTCGAACAAAACACCCACGCCCTCTTCTAGCACTAAAGTAGCTGCTGCAGAGGGACTAAAAATGCAGAGGCATGCAGGAGAGTGGGAGAGCTTCTCTGCTGGTTTTGGTTTGAAGATAATACTGTGGACAAGAGAGGTGGTCACACAGACATTAACTGGATGGCAATCCTTTGCCTGAAAGCAAACAGTGAAGATGTTCTACATAAATGTGGTAAACGGGCAGTGAAAGCTGCACCTCTGACCAACAACAGGGAACGGCAGCCTGTAGAAAAAGGCAAGTAGTTTATGACAGAGGATTGGAAAAAGGTGAGGCAATCAAAGTGGCTACCAACTTTTTTGCAACATCTGGACTAACATTTGTTGAATATACTGGTGACTAATGTGGAAATCCCAGGAAGATGCAGGGAGCTGGAGCAGCAATGGAACCATGACATCTAATCTGGGGTGACATCAGCCTCTGGCTAGAGCAGTGAGATTGTTTTTGCTGCTACTGGGAAGAAGATTGCTGTAGTCAGGAACAGAGTTGCTCAGGGAAGAAAAAAAAAAAAAGGCAAGCAAGCAGAATTCATTATTATTTGGAAAGTTGAGGTACAAATTAGACATAGTCTGAAGAAAAAGCAGAGAAAATGCACACTGACTAAGAAAGGAGGGATGCAGTTTGGGGAGAAAGGCCAAATAACTTGACTATCAGTATGATACATTTAAGGTGTGGTAAGAACCATTTGGCACAGATACTCTCCTGAAGTGGGAAGATGCAGCTGCAAAAATGGGAGACCACTTCCAATAACACAACCTCCAAGGTGTGAAATCAAGAGAGGAGGAGGATGGGAATGAGCAGAGGCACAGAACAAGCAGGTCAGATCAATTTGGGCTTTAAATGAAAGACATTTTACAAAGTCAAAATGAAACGTGCCTGTTTATTGATAGATCTTTGAGACTGAGCTAAATTAGAAATGAAGAACACTTGAAAATGAAACATTCTGCAGAGAAGTGGTTATTTATACAACTTTGGTTAACACCCTTCCTGGCAGTGAAAGGCATTTTGATGTGGTAAGGGCAGCACAAGAAGAACATTGCCGTCGTCTTACCACTGTGCCTTACACAGGTTAAACTGTGTAGACTTTTGTCCTGTGTGCCTCTTTGTAGCCCCCATCCCCACAATCAGAGAGACCCTAGAAGGTTACCCAACTACCATAAGGCCCGAATCATCGGTTGCCAGCACTGGGTTACATCCGAACCACCACTCAAAACAGAGCAACCAGAACAGCCTGCAAAGCAGGGAGACGATCTCAGAGCTCCCTCAGCATCACCCAAGCCTGAAGAAAAGGATGACCCTTTCCGAGAAACCCCAAGTCTGTCATTGCAGAGGGTCAAGACAGGCTCCTGGAAGAGTCACAGGCTTCATGCTGTCACTCATATTAATGATGCAATGCTTTATTAATTGGAGTTTCCCTGAACAGCATGTGTAGTATCAGTGACACTCATAATTAAATAGGCAGCCAGCATTTTTTTTTTTTTTAAATGAGCAGAGAGTTAATTGAATTCTGGAGTCCCTGTGATCAGCTGTGAAATTTATACCTGCAATTTGTGCAGGCAGCAAGAACTAGAGCCTTTGGGGCCTTGTTATTCATCAAAAATAGGCTGATTTATTTGTGCCAAGTATCTCTGTAGGAGGCTCTTGGGCCCGATGTACAGTCACTTTCCTCCAATTAACCTCCCTGGCCTAGAGGGAAAAGAGAATTAGACATCTGTTAAAAGCACAAACCTAGTCTTGAGAAAGTAGGCACATGGCAGTGGAAGCCAGCTCTCCTCCGAGTTAACCTCTGGCCACCAGGAGCTGAGGAGTTCCCTGCATGAAATATGTCAAGAACAGCCGAGAAACTACGGAGGTAAAGCTACTCACAGATGAGAGGAGGTGGAGGGATCTGGCATGAGTCAGCTGGACCAGCCTGCCTCAAAGAGAGCAGGCTTCACACTGATCTTTTCTGTGAACATCTCTAATGTCTGTTTTAAGGCTTCTACTGATCTTAGTACCTTAACAACGGCTACCCCTCCAAACACCTCATTTTCCTTTCTCTTGGCTGGCCCCACATATAACCTCCATAGGCATACAACGCATCTTTATCATTGGGTATGTGTCGCTTCTCATATTATGTTTGGCACCGGCAGCGGTTCACTCGCTGCTACACCCTGTGACATGCACCTTACAGAGCCATCTGTGTCAGCCAGTATTTGGAAAGTCAGTTTTAGCTCCTGAGTACCAAACTCTGGATTAACAGCTCACATTGGATCCCAGCAGGGACATGAAGGAGCTAATGGAGACAAACAGAATCAAAAGCGCTAAACCCTGCAAGCTCATCAGCTGGCAAAGGGCCCAGTACCCCAGACCTGACAGGGCATGGTGTCCCCGGGCTTAGGAGCCAGCTCCCGAGACTCCTGCCCTGGTTAACAAGCCCTACAGTCCAGGACAGTAATTCCTCGCCTGCTTTCTATCTAGTCTGTGCAAAATTCAGTTCCCAGAAGACTGTGCTTTCGTCAGTCACTTTTCGTGCCACCTTTTTTTCCAATTACTGCTTGATTTGGCTAAGTCTTTGCAGAAGGACTGGAATTAGTTCACTTTTTCAGGTTCCTTAGGTTGGAGCTCAGCACAGTGAAAGCAGGTGTTTCTTAGTGTGAACAGTTTGTACACACTTTCAGGAAACTTTCCAGCCACAGGTCACTTTGTGTCAACACCTCAAGGACCAGACAGAAGCTGAGCAGTGGTCTAGAGGACAGCAGCTCTATCGCCATGCCTCCTAAGTTCTTTTTGGTCCTCCTTTTAGGACCAATCATCACTCAAGAGCACAGATGAAACCATATGGTAGAGCCAGGAGCCAATAACATCCTTGCTCAATGGACTTCCCAGCCCAAGGCTAACTCTGCCAACAATATGACAACATTGTTCTTCATCACTAAAGCTCTGCACGAACGTGCATTAGCTAATCCCCCTCAAGTGTGTGGGAGATAGTTTGGAGTTCTGCAGTTGGCTTTTATAAAGCCTTCCATCAGAAATGGCTCCAAGGCATAGACAGATCTGAATGTGGACATTCTGGAGAGCCCACAGCATAACTAGTTTTGCATGGGAGAAATATAAGCCAACATTTGTTTAATAATGTTTGCTCTTGCAGAGAAAGTCTGAGATCAAAATGGCACTTGCTAGTCTGAAAAGTACACCAGAATAGCACAGCCAAATCGCCCACCCTGCTCTTGTCCACAGTTGATCACAGCATTGGGTTTTTATCTTCACCATGCTGTTTACAGCTATAGGACCTGTGACTTTTGGTTGTGGCTTTTTTATGTTTGTTTAGTTGGGTTTTTTTAATCCTTGATTTCTTTAAGAGGTTGGAGTTCAGTTCACAATTTGTTTTGACTGTCTTGGATAGAAAGTTTATTCTGTCCACCATCCAGGAAGCCTATTACATATCCAAGTCTGCTGGAAATTGTGGGTGGCCAACATGACACCTATCTTGAAGAATTCTTCTCCCCCATCCAATAACACTGATTGTTTTCGAAAACAGTCATTCAGGAGGAAAAAGAAACAAAACTCAAACACACCACCCGCAACACATACACCATATTGACAGCCCAATTGACTGTTAAAAATCTATCTTTCCTCATGGCTAAATGCAGCCATTTAACATGAACAGTCAAGACTTGTTAATGACTCTTGTAAATATCTTCAATGATGCCCCATGACATAAACATGACAAGAATCTGTGTAACAACTCTTTGTATATCAATTGGTTTCACAGGGAAACTTTTCTAAACTGTTAAAAATCCTTCTTGTAGTTCAACTAGCATTTCTTTATCAATTAGCTCAAAGTCAAATGCAACTCAGCCACCAAGCAGCTAAGGTGGCTGCTTACAAAAGATGGCAATGGCAGCAACAGCTCCCAGAGGCTAGCCTGGGAACCTCTTAAGAGGGACATTTAGTTCCCTAGGACACTCATCCTTTTGCAGAAATACAGTTGCAATACAAGAATTGTAGCCTGCCTTTATTCAACAGGATCTCCAGTAATTAAGAATTACTCTAGTGATTCTGGAGGTCTGCAGCAATCTAACAACAAGAGTTTTTCCCAGGAGCACTCCATCGGAAGCGAACCATGCTTTAAGGTAGGCTGCTTTCAGCAGGTACCTTTGCTAATTAGACAACAGCAGCCCAGGTAATTTTCACTGATCCAGGAAACTTCCCATTGGCCTACTGCTACGTACCCAGCAGTCCTTTGAAGCACATAGCTTCACATCCAGCTGCTGCCTATAGCGTATAAGTTCACCAAGTGGTAGAAATGTCACGGTGTATTCTCAGGAAAAGACACAATACAAGTATCAGTGCAGAGAAATACATGACGGGAGTCAAATGCTTATGAGCACAAAATCCACAGGTCCACCATTGGGTAAAAAAAAAAACCTCCATAAGAAGCAACCTCCTACTGCCCAAACAGGGCTGCTAACCAGGAGGATATAACTAGTACTTATCAAACAGCTCACGGTACTCAGCGTAGGTAAAGCTGTATCTTCAACTTGAGGCATTTAAGCAGTATTTGAATGCACTTGCCTTAAACAAGCTCCATTCTTAAACGAGAGCTATTTGCACAAGAGAACCGGATACCAGTTATGAGAGTCTGCCAACCAAGGAGAGGAACATGCCACCCATGCGTCACCCTCCTACCCTGAGCCAGCCAGCTGGATCAGCAGACACCACGCTGGCACACGGCTCTTTTGGACCTCTGCAGACAATAGGCTGAGACCAGTCCGGTCTTTGGGCTGCCCTGCAGAAAGTTTCAGACAGCTCATGGACCACAGGCTGAATTCACAGACATGTTAGCTGGAGTCACTGCAGGGAAGACAGGACCCAGCAGCAAAAACGAGAGGGTTTTGAAAGCACTTCATGGCAGAGGGTCCTCAGGAAGCTTTTTTTTTTTTTTTTTAAAAAAGGTATATCCATGTAAACACACAAAGAAGTCAGAACATTTACTATGAAGTTATTTATGCAACCTCTGTAGGTTTAGTCATAAACAAAAAACATTGCATCCATCTGTCATGCTGGATCAATTAGCCAATGCATCAAACCTAATAAGTACTTCCGGAAAGAAGGCAAAAAACACACTTACTTAATCGTGTCGCTTAAAGATCCTTTCTCACTTTGTGGGCAGATAGGATCAAGCAAGGTCCAGAAGATCTGCAAGACACCAAAGCTTTGTTTCAGGTCTCTTGAAAATGCCCAAGCAGTAAGAATTATAGAAAGATAAAACTGCAAGAGGCTCTCCCAGTGGACCATCCAAAAGTGAATCATCAAGAACTCACCCTATAAAAAGAGGTCATCCCCAATACAGGTCTTCAGTCCTCAACCCAGCGTAATGACTTCAAAGCAGACCCCAGAGCTCTGCTCTCCCATAGCACTGGCAGCACCAGCCCTGGCACAACGGCCGTCCCAGGGCTCATCCGGGGCCTAGCAGAAGGGAACCGAGCAGGCCCACGCACCACACGCCAGGCCTCTGCAGGCCTTCGGCCCCAGCGAAGCTTCTTCCCCTGACCTCAGCCGGGCAGCCAGGGGCGGGTGACCCGGGAAGCAGACGCAGCTCCCCCTTACAGCCCCGCAAAGCAGAGCAAACCCCTAAATCTGCATGTTCTGGGGATATATGTGCCTGCCAGGGAGGCAAGCCCCCTGAGGAGCGGCGCGGCCCGGCCCGGCG
>NW_010249536.1:0-18602 GCF_000690775.1 Eurypyga helias
CTCCAACACCCCCCACCCCACCCCCATACCCACACCCGGTACCTCTGCTGAAGGCTGAACCCCTCAGCCCACGAAGGGGGGAAGGTGACCCCCCTCATCCCCTCCCACCCCCGGCTAAAGCAGCGCACATCACCCACCATGAACCCACTGAGCTCTAGTGGCAATCTCAGGTGCATTTCGCAGAACTTTTCCCGTTTGGAAGGTGATGGGGAGCTAAAAGGAAAGCCAACGCTCACCAGCAAGCACCGAATGCCTAAAGAAAGTCTCCATTCCCTCCTCCTCTCCTTCAGCCTCTGTGCTGGGACCCGCTTGCCACACACCAGTTCGACCCACCTCAGAGAAGCTGGATTCAGGAGCGGGAGAGCAGGAAGGAAGGGTGCTTCCTGCTCACCCAGAACTCGGATCAGACAGAGACTGTCCACAGTCCATGCTGTGGGGAAGGAGAGGTGATCTTAGCCCAGATCTTACCCCAGAAACGTACAGGCACAAAGTAGCTGCATCTAAAATGACATCCATCACTCCCCTCTCAGCCCCCTACTCCCTCCCGCCCTTTAACTGATTATTTTCCTTGCACTATTTTAAAGGAAAAATTCCCTGAGTATTGAGTGTATGGTAGTGCTGGAGTGTAACTATTCATCAAGATCAGGCACTCTGGCTGGAAGGAGAGGAGTTTCTTTCCAAATGAGTTGGATGAATACTTCCATGTTCAAACAATCCTTTGCTCCCGGCACATTTAAAAAAAAAAAAAAAGTTATCCCTGCGGGAGTTTCAATCTTGGCAGATTTTAGCTATGAGAGAAAGGCTGCAAAGCGTCCCATCCGTAATTACATTCCTTGCTGGCAGCAGGGAAGGAGAAAGAAGGAGACGAGAGATTAAAAAAGGGAGGGGGATACAAAAGCAGATTTCATTTGTTCATCTCCCTTTCACAACCAGTTAGCCCAGAATCAGAACCCTCCCTCACCTGCAAAAAAACGAGAGTTTAATGAAAAGGCCATCGATTGTCCTAAGATCTTATTTTAGGAAGGTTTTGGATTTTTTATTTAAATTCAGCTCTGAACAGCTTTCAGGATAAACAGCTTTTGTTTATCCTCTAACTCCAGAAAACAACTAAACAGCCACTTGTACCTGGACCGGTAAGTACTTGCTCTGACTCCAACAAACATGTAGCACGGAGCGTTAGGAACAATTGATCCTAGAAACAGGGAAATGGAAAAAAAAAATTTTGGATTTGTTATTTGAATTCAGCTCTGAACAGCTTTCAGTTTTTGTTTATCCTCTAACTCCAGAGGACAACTAAACAGCCACTTGTACCTGGACCGGTAAGTACTTGCTCTGACTCCAACAAACATGTAGCACGGAGCGTTAGGACAAATTGATCCTAGAAACAGGGAAATGGGAAAAAAAAAAATCGCTGAGCAAGTTCAAGCACCAATGTAGGCTAGGGAATTGTTTGGATTCCAGGATTTCTGTTTTCACAGAGTAACGTTTAAAATAGAGACTCCTAGAGAAATTCGCAGGCTGCCTCAGTAACCGCAGGATGCGATCGCCCCTGACTGGGAAAGGTGTGTAGGAAGAGCAGCACAGAAGGTTGTGCAGAAGAGATGAGTATCAACCCCATCAGCAAAAAGTTAACCACGAAAGACAACTTCAGAGGGAAAAAAGAATCTGCATTTTATGGGGTATGTTTTTTAGCTGATGATACAAGATTGTTCCTTCAGCAGGGCAAGCAAAGAATGGCTCATCAGGAAAATCCACTCCCCAAAAGAAGGAATATTCTGGGCTGTTTTGAGAAAACCCATCTCAGCATAGCTTTTAAAATGCAGTGAAGCTATTCCAGAGTGAACATCATGAAGCAACAGACCTGTCCAACGGTTTATAGAGAACAGCACTTTGACACAGCCCTGTTCTCCAAGTTTAAAAGGGAAAAAATCCAAACCCTTCCCCAAATATGAGCACGTGAAAGGAGTAAGACTGTCTCTTCCTGACACGGTTTATAGCAGCGTGCCTAAGCCTCTGCCAGCACACTGGCAGCATTTAGCATACTGCTTAAAAGCTGCCCTAAAAACGCTGCACAAGGGTTTCACTGACCAGGATGATCAACTTCCTTCACCTCACTACATAGGCAAGAAGGAAAATACGTGTCACAGGTACATTTTAGTAACACTGGCTCAAGCGTTCAGTCCATAGCGTGACTTAAGTGTTGTGTGGTCTTGGTAACAGGCACCTGCAACTTCCATAAGGATTTAGACTTTGTACAGACAGTAGATAGTGTAGCTGCATGTTTTGGCAAAGAAGGAGGTTGTGATCACACCTAAAAAGCTGTCGGTGTTTATCAAATCCCTGTTACACCAAATTAACCTGTCATGCTATCGTCAGAAGTCACCAATAGAATCAGTGGGATGAGTATCAGTTTCACAGAGTCTAACTCCACAACACAACAGGTCTGCCGCTTCGATCGCTCTGCGCTTCAGCGATTACTTAATTAAAGCCTTAAACCCCAGAATTTGCTCCATATGGGTTCTCTGTAAGCTAAATGCCCAGGAAAACAGGATGTTAACATTCATGGTCCATGCTAAGCACAGGCACCTGCCCACACGAGTTCTTCTGGAACATAAAAGCAGATGTCCTGAGCAGTCGCCCAGCCTGCAACTTCCATCTGAACCAACGGAAGCTGCTTCGCTCGGCATCTCTCGATGCAGAGGTAAGATGTTACCAGGTTCTGCTCTAAAATCAATCACTCTGTCATACGCAGACCACCCCTCAAAGTTATCCAAGCCCACGGCAGCTTTAAGAGGAATCAGGATCCCACTGGATATTGTTCCTTTCATAGGAACAAGATTGAACTTCCTGTTGGCTTTCGGATTGGACCAATGCAGAAATAAGTTATGACAAGTGCTTCCAAAACTTGCAGTCTTCTCGCAAAAAGGAGGAGAAAACCTCAAGTATAATGAAGACAGAACAGGCTGAACAACTGCTAAAAGCAGCGTTTTCTTGCTCACTGAGATAAAAATAGCGTAGAGCATTCTGAGAGACTAGGGCTAGAATTTTATACACTTAATTAAATGATTGACTTACTTAAATCTCTATCTAAGTTGCCAGTTACATCACTGGACATAACTGCCAAGAGATTTATGTTAATTAAGTTTCCAAGGATGACTGTGTGTAAAAATATAATACAGATAATTCTTTACTGTTTCGTTTTGAGATGAACAATACAGAAGACAAAGGCACAAAGCAGTTGTTTGATTTTAGGACTTCTCAGATAAACCTATGGTGTTTAACACCTACAAACGTACCTAAAGTGTCCTTCTGTATCAAGCCCATGTTTATTATCTGAGCCCCTACCCCCACAGCACACAGAACCTCCTGGAAGGTATGAAGCCCGGCTGGCTCTCAGCTAAAAGCTGATCAGCACTTTGGAGACTTGAAACCTTATGATTTCCAAAGTATTTTAAGCATCTAAAGACAGATGTATGCTAGCATGCACATGGATTTTGAAAATGGCAAGAGCAGTCTTATGTATATATTTAAAATTCTCCTAAAATCTGGCCTTTTGTTCTTACACGAGTCCATAGAAGATGCAGTGAAAAATAAGTAGCAAGGCTAAACCATCTCACTACATGATACTGAAGCCTTTCCTGCCTTCTCCCCTGCTCCCATTCCTTCCTCTTTCCCCTCCCTCCTCCTTGTTTCTGCTCTCAGCTGCTCTCCCTCTGGCTTTCATCTGCAATTTTGTGCACGAATGTATTAGTAGACGTCTTGCTACCCTAGCTCTGGAGGAGAAAAGAGTCATTTACATACCAGGTTTACAACATGATGGATACGTTTCATACAAATGTGTTTACATCAAAAAGATGCAAATTTAGAGAAAGGAGCCACACTCTTCCATAATGCAATAAAAATGGAAAAGACGATTTGAAAGGCAGCAGGGAAAGTTGTGAGCAAGCTGAAGGCAGAAAGCAGGCGAGCTCGAAACTGCATTAACAAGCCAATACATATTTAAGATGATATAAACACTAGAAGTAACTCACCATTTGAAAACGCAGAGCGTGTGTATGCATGAGTACATGAAAGAGGCACAGACACAAAGAGAGAAACCAGAGATTCTCCTACTACTGAAATCAAAGAGATTTTTATATTAATTCACAAGGATCAGATTTATAGTTCCAGGTCAGTCATCAGATGTTTTTGTGTTCATCTGAGAACAGTATTACACATTTGTCTCTCTTGCTGCTGTTGATACGTCCTTATCAACCACTCCTACTCAATCAACATAATTAGGAAGTCAGAGAAAGGAAGAATTCTGAGTTAGCCCAAAGGTCAGGTACATACAATCAGCTTCCTATCAAAACAGTAACACTGCAGTACCTTGTGTCATTTCTGGCCTTCATCCTTCTGAGGAAGCTGACGATTTCAGCGATTCACTGAACTCGGTCCTTCCTTTAACTGAAACACAGAATCAGAAAACAGAGTTATCCTAGCAATTAAACACCCAAAAAACCCATAGCCAACTAAAACTTCATACAAGCCTGGTCTCCCAGATGGCTTTGTTTGTTTGTTTGTTTAAGGATTCAATGCAAACCATCATTTCTCTTTTTAATGTAACACTGTTGTTATTATTACCAAGTCACTAGCAAATTGAGGCAAGTTTTGCCCTTATAAAAAGGGAGAAGTCTCAGTGAAATGTAAAAGCTGTTGATCAACATTCTTACCTCTCTTCAGTAATTCAGTATTTGACAGATGCCAATAAACTGAATTAATATTGGAGGCACTGATTTTTGTTACTGTAATTCCCTTTGTCCTCATATAAATTGTATCCAACCTGCTCTTACTTTCCACCCTGAAAAATGACACAAAACCTCAAAAAAATATTTGTCTCTACTTCGTTGGAGTATCCAGAGGCACAGAGGTAAAGCCTGCAGCACAAAAGGAAAGACAATGCCTGTCCTAAGGATATTACAAAACAAGGGGCAGGTTTTGTCCTCCCCGTCTTATACGGAGTTGCCCTTTATTTTAAACATCAGCTGGCTAAACCAGGCAGGTATGGGAACACGAGCCACGGTAGCAAAGTCTGTCTCTACGTAAGGACATGCACTACATCTGGGGTTATGTAAGCACCCAAGTAAAACATCACTATTGCATTAAAAGGCTTAGAGACGTATTCACCTTAGAGATGCTCTAGTATGCTTTCGGGAAGTTTCTTCCAACAAATCAGTACTTCCAGACCAAAAAACCACACAAATTATTTTTGTAAATCCCCAAACCTTTCTAATATATATTAAATGTTACTGGGAATTAAATGTGCACAGTCCTGAGACACTAGTTTGCGTGTTCACAATGCTCAGACAAAATACACTGAAGACTTACGACTCACACAAAACCAACGAAACCATGTAAGAATAATTTATTCTCTACTGTTTGAATTAAATCAGAGCATGGACAATGAAGAATGTTTTGGGGTTTTTCAATTGAAAGGTTCTTCATGAGAACGTGTTGACATTGAAACTTGAGTAGATGGAACCTGACTCCATGTGAAAGGCGTGCTCTGCGTGTGCGTACCGGTGTGCCCTGAGTACAGTGACTACAGCTAACATGAACAGTCCTCCCGAAATGTAAGCAGAGCACTAGAGGTCCAAGTCTTTCTCAGAAACTGAAACCTCAGTAGGACATTGCAATACGAGCTGATGCTCAGATCTTTACCTCTACTACTAATGTGGTCTCACCAGTGCTGCGCAGAGGTGAATAATCACTTCCCTCATCTTGCCGACAGCACTCTGACGCAGGCAAGGATGCCGTTGGACTTCACAACATGCACAATGCTGGCTCATCTTCAGCCCACCGAGTCCTTTTCTGCAAAGCTGCTTTCCAGCCAGTTGGCCCCAGCATGTCCTTGTGCATGAGGTTCCTCTGCCCATTTCTCCAGCCTGTTGAGGCCCCTCTGAACGGCTGCACAACTATCAGGGTTATCAGCCACTCCTCCTAGCTTTGCACCATTTGCAAACAGGCTGAGTGTGTGCTCTATCGCATCATCTGTGTCATCAGTGGTGATATTGCCCAGCACTGACCCCCGGATCAATCCCTAGGGTACTCTACTACTGACTTCCCACCCAGGGGCTCAGCCAGTTTTAAATCCACCTTACTGTCCATTTATGCAGTCTGCATTTTATTAGTCTATGAAATAGTCTGGGAGACAGTGCAAAAAGCCTCTCCAAAAGCAAAAGCCTTCTCCCCACTTCCTGCATTAGTGTACAGGCACTTCAGATTGACACCCACTCATGCTGATTCCCAGGAAAAAGCAAGAGCTTCTCCCATAAAGCTTTCTCTTGGCACTTATCTCTGTGCAGATGCTTGAGGCGGGCCCCCTTCAGCCACGTTTTGCAATTTTTGAGATTTCTTTCATCCACATCACCCTGCACCCTTTGCTTGATAATCTGGCTCACCCACGCATCCACAGGCAACAAGCAGCACCAGCATTCTTTGCCCTCAAGAAGCTCAAAAGCAAGGCAGACGAGCAGGTGGTGGCAGCGTCGCTGTATCACCCACAGACACTGAGTGGTTTGGTCATTGCCTCTCAAGAGTCTGCAGCAGAGCCACAAACAGAATCCTCAGACATGGTGTTGAAGGGCATGGGTTTGTCCATAAAAGCAGCCTCCTTCTCCCAAAATGCAGCTGAAGCACAAGCGGTACTTTGCAGACTTAAGATTTTTAAAGCATTCCTGTTTTATTTTTGAAAATGCACATGCCTGAACGGATGGTGAAATGGAGTTACAAATAACATCCACTCACCTTGGAACAGCACTGTACAGTACCAGATGCCTAATGATTTTATATCTTCCCCGTAGGAATCTGATAGCTGTGGATACAGATGAGATGAGATACAGGTTCAGGCAAGTATGACAAGATCTGATTGTCATTAGTGCTGAGACATTCCATCCTCCTGGACTTTGGTGTGGGTGGTGGACACTTCGTTACTCCATAAATCAGAAGGGCACTTCTCAGTTTCTTAAGTCCTTTTATTGCAGTTGCTTTCTTTAGGCTACTTGAGAAAGATGTTGAATACGTCGCTGAGTAGCACTAAAATATTCTGTTGTCATAACCTCCTGATACACGTCTTGCCAGTAGTGCAATGAGTAGACATCCATCAAAGATGTGGTGTGTGGCGCTTGTTCCCTTACGTGAAACGAACTTTCAATCAGCTTTACAAACACGTATTCTTTTTGTCCTGAACTGCAGTAAAATCTGGTTTTTAAACTTTAAAAATCAAAATTTATTTTTGATTATGTGAACATATTGTTCCAAACTGGCAAGAACTGCTCATTTACATCTTTTAACACCAACAGAATGCTAATCTATAGTAAACAGTCTTCATTACAAACAAGAACGTGATGTTAATTAGTAACAGAGACCTTCAGTTCGCTGCTAGTTCGCTGAGTGGGGTGAACCACAGATTTCTATAAAGAGGATGAATTACAATTGAGCATCTCCGAACAAGCCGTTACGCTGCAAGGTCTCAAACCTATTTTGGCCTCAAAGCATTTGGGGGTAGGCTGGAGGGGGTTTAGAGAAAGCTGTCACTTGAAATAAATAGCTCTGGATGTGCTTACAGCTCCCCAAATTAGAATATCCTGGGGGTAAATCTCACTGTCCTGAGTGGAAGCAGAAATTAGTAAGAACAGACCAACCAGCCTTGTTCCTCCTCAGATGAGATCTGGAACAGGGAGGGAAGGGGGAAGGCAGACCAGCTCCTCACTTTCTCAGGCCAGCTCTTTTAACTTCAGAACTGCTCAGATCCGTCCATTTTTTAGGATTGGTCACACACAGTGTGTATCAAAGCCAAATGACTTAAACGTATTTGAAATTCTATCAGAATTACGAAAGAGTAAGGGTTTTAAACTCTAGATTACAGCTCACTGCCTCTAGGGGAGCTCACCTCTTAAATAATCCTGTGTCGTTTTTCACCCAGGTCATTTTTCCAGATTCCAGACTCGCAGTCAGTGCGGAGATCTCCTAAACTCCAGTATAACGAGGACAAAATCCCCAAATCTTCTCCAGACAAGCCAAGTCTGAGAGCAAATATCAAAGAAGAGGGGAAAATAAACACCCTTCCATAACGTGAGGGCTCCTGCTTTGTAGCTGATTCTGTTAATGCCTATGATGTTAGCAAAACCAAGCCTGCCCCTCAGCAAAAAAATATGCCTTTGATTTCCCTCTCTTTTGGGAATATTTGGGGGAAGAAAAAAAACCTCACACTGAACCAAGTTTAAGATATAAACTACACTTGTTGCAGTGCTTTTAAGCCTGAGGATAAGCCCTGCCACCACAACGATACTGGAAAATTGATTCAATTTTCTTCGATTATCTCTTGAAGAAAACAAAGAATCACACACTGGCAGCCAGTGAGCAGCTTTGCCCACCTCTTGATAAAGAAGACAACGGTGCACACGTGTTTCTGACTTACACAACCTGGGAAATAGATGACCTGCGCTGTAGATGTCGTGACACACGCCGTTATTCCCACGCTCCCTGGCCTCGTAAACAAGCAAAGCTTCAGAGCCTCATCTATGCCTGGAGAACCCGAGGAGAAAGCTGTCTCACAGATGACACAGGTGACAAGGCAACCATAATCCTTGATTCTTCAGAAATTCTGACCGAGCGACAACATCTACTGAAGCCCAATGAGGCCCAAGTTCAAAGAAGTTCCTGTACCCGCACTTTTGGCCTCGACAGACTATGAAAACTTTGCTAAACTAAACACGACAAGAGACACTGAAACGCAGCAGCTAGAGGGGTCCCTCTCATCCACTATCGCACTGATAATCGTGCTGATTATTATCTTCTCTTTGATAATGACATCCCTAGTAACCTACTGTTTTCACAAGTGGAAACTGAGAGGTAAAAAACTGCAGAGAGCGCAAGAGGAGTATCAGAAAGACCATGAAAACAGCATTTTTCAAAGCACACCTGGACTGGTTTCATAAAAAAAAAAGAAAGATCCACCATGAAATTATCTTGCATTACCTGAAAATGAAAATAAAAGAACGGCAACTATGACATTTCTGAGCAAATATATCCTTGTTTTATCTCATTTCTAAGAGTTGTTAGCAGTTTGGAGATTTCCTACAGCTTTATTATACATATATATATTTATATATAGTCTCATTTGTGCAAAGTAAAAGCATCATGTATTTTTACTCTCTATTGTATTACTAAATGGGTAAATTTAAATCTGTTGCTCGCGCTCGTTCAAAAATCCACAGGCCTGTGAAAGGCCAGATTGTGGTTAATGCAAACCAGCACAACGGATACAGCTCTGTGGAGTTGCGCTGTCTTGCACTGATCTAATCTGGCTGAAGGTTTTGAGATCCAAATGCAGTCTGAAGTACATCAGACTCACAGACACTCAGCAGTAGCAGCCTGGTCCTCTGGCCTGTAGCTGAAGAGCTCTTCACGTCTCCAGCAGCGGCTCTGTGCAGCAAGCACCCAGGACCAAGCCCTACAGCTAGCACGCGTTAAGTCGGGATTTCTTTCACGTCAGTGCCGAGAGGTGCTAGTGGCATTCCAACCACAAGTGGATTAAGGACATCCAACATTACCAAGGAAAGAGCAAGCCTAACACACTTTTTTTAACTAGGCTTGTAATTATTTTTAAACCAACCATACGATGGTGTGTTTCTATTTTCATAGCCTGTAATATTATGTCAAAGAAGAACGACAGATCTATTGTGAGTAGCATATATAAGTAATATTTTCTAACAAAGTGATGGAAGTAATATTAATATATGTAACAGTTTTAAGAAGTAGAAGAAAACATGTAAAATTACAAACAAAACCCCTGCTCAAATATTTATCTTGCTTGTGATTACCATTAATGCTGTATGTCTTTTCAAACAAGCTATAATACTGTGATGATGCTGTAAACTTACTTCTGTAGGCAAAAAATGTTCTGTTTAAAAATGTCAAGATGAAGGATGTAAATGTTCTTAAAGTGCCATCAACTAAAAATATGAATTTTCACAGAATATTCTGAAGGATTCTGTTACATGCTACAGATATATTTTACAAGAGTATTTATGGATCATACACACTAGTCTATGTGAGAACAAACGGTACTATTTTATTACAAAATAAATAAATGAATAAATAAGCAGTGAATATCCATGCCCAGAAGCTGGAAAATGTGTTTTTTTAAAGGTACCCTGATCAATTCTTTAGGTAATTTGAAAGAGAGAGGACCTAGTACCTTACTGACAGAAGGTACATGCTCCCCCTCCTTTCCCAGCCAGCCCCCATACAGATCACACTGCTGTCAGTGCAAAGATCCTCAGAATTAGTTGTGGAGGAAAAAGGAACAGTTAGCTAGATGCATAAACACAATGCAGATGTAGTACTTGGAAGATTAATATATGTATTCACCAAATTAAACCCCATATTTTAAGCACAGTGGCGTTTAGAACACCAGCTCTGTTGTAGGCTCTAACAATTTGCACAAAGTGTCTGGGTTAGCTCTTACTGAGTGGAGTCAAAGAGTCATTCTCTCAAAATCACACTGAATGGTAATAAAATTATAAATTGAAGAATGCAAAGATATTCCAAAATGCTTGAAAAATACATAGCTGGAAGCAGTCCAGCTCCTGCTGGACTATGTATGTATGACTGGGAATAACTGTACTGAATGCTACAACTCGGGTTTTTACTGAAGAAGAATTTGGGTGCTGACGGCTAACCATTTCACAGGGAACATGATCCCTTCCAGAACCAAAAGCCTGTCCTCAGTGACAACAGTTTAATGTTTTTCTCAAGCTTCCAAGAAGAATAAATGGGTTCAGCTCCTCTTCTTGGAAGCTGACCAAACTGGATATGGTAAAAAACCAAAAACTCACCCTTGCCATGCAACAAGACCACGACTGGGAGAAGGATTTATGAGAAGGTCCCAAGGGGGGCTGAAGCACTTCAGTTCTTAGTATCGCTTCAGAGAAAAGATTCAAGATTAATGTAACGACTGCTTGACCAGTGGGGCTGGGTCCCACCTGTCTCCAGGTGACCCTGCTCGAGCAGGGGGTTGGAAAGATGATCCCCAGGGGTCCCTTCCAACCTCCATCATTCTGTGGCAACATATTTCACAAGGAGATCAGTAAATGTGTTTATCCTTGTTCCCAGTTCCCATCCAGGCAAGTTAATTGCACTAAAACTTCATTCCCGCTCAAACACGATCCAGTAGCCCACTGTGAATGAGGTGGAAGCTTACCCTGGAGGAGAAACAAATAGAAAGTTCCATGGCCCAACAGACGGTTATAAACAGGGTAAGGAATGGCTGAGCCTGGAAGCCAGGTTAATTCTTTTATAGAGAAAGCTAGGGCCAATGAAAGTGGAAATCACATCGCTGCAGCCCACAGGAAACTGATTTTAATGGTAATTTGAGGAATATAAGTTTATCCGAAGGGTGAATATAAAGTGTAACATCACAAAACCAGTTATCAGCATACACATAAAACAATATGCATAGAAAAGTCCCTTCTGTATTTGTACAAAGTTCAGAGCAATAAGCTCTACTGCATCACAAATCATTCAGAAGATTAAATAATGCGGCCGTGTGCGTGAAAGCTAGAAAGCAAAAGCTCAGAAGTGCTTTTAATAGGCAGATTGATTTGTTCCAGTACTAGAGCTGCTTACCACATGAATCACCCTCCATCCACCTCGCTCCCTTCATGCCCCAGCAAGCACAAACAAGGGAGCAGAAGAATAAATACTTCTTGATCATAGTTTTAGGGTGTTTCTTTGGATCAAAAGAAGAATCTACTGCTGAGGAAGCGGGGAGGGGGAGCTCCTGTGAGGGGGAAGTGGGAAGAGAGATATCTACAATTTTTTTTTTCCCCACGTCCTCCATGTCAGAATTTTTGAATCTCCAGTCTTAAACAGTGCAGGATTATGAAATAAATTATCTAGAGACTCAGATCATTCATTCCATTGTACATCCCCAACAGCTGCTATGAGAAAACAGAAGACAAACACCCAGATCTGAGCTGTAGTGAGCAGCAGGAAAGCGCACGCAACAGATATAAGCAAAATACGCTTTGATTTTTCAGAAGAACTGTCTGAATTACCTGTGTAACATTTATGCAAACAAACAAGAGCTGTACAGCCACGGTGCTGTTGGAGTATGAATACAGCAAAGCGCTGTGAGATGCCTAACCCAAATAGCTCACAGCTGAGTGTGTTTACACAAAGGCGTGACAAGAGTTGCAAATAAATGTTTTAGTATTTCTAGAAAGCATCTATCTACTGAAAGCAAAAATAGCAGAAAATCTTCTTTTACTTATAAAAATAATCAATCTATATTTAGAGTGCTAGCACTCGCTTGCTGTGCGTTTTGTAAGGGGAACAAGCTGTGTTCATTGGCAATAACAACACATTTTCAAAGGGTTCGATTCCTGATCAACCCTCCCGTATCTGACAGCCCTAATGAGGCACGGAGTAACGGGCGTCCTTTGCCGAGCGCTAAGCAGATTGCTAGAGACTTTGAAAGGCTTGAGAGAAACAGGGAGCGTAGCCCAAAGCAAATAAGGAACCAAGATGAAGTGTGTAAAAAGAAAAGGTTTGTAAGACTGGACGGTAGGAGACTGAAGGGATTTAAACATTTCTAAGGGTTATAGAATAATGGGAAGAATCAAGCAGCAGTTTATTCATTATATAGGCAACTACCTAATCTGCAGTGACGATTCAGAAGTTAAAGCCCAGCTTAGGGGAATGTTTTTGATGGACTATTAAACCTGCTGTTTACAAGAAGCCAGAATAATCAGCCCATGAAGCGGGGAGGACACGTAGCCTTCAACAATTTAGGGCTGCGTTGTTTTCACTTGGGGCTTGACCAACTCCCAGTGAAATCACTCAAGGTAGGTTTTGGAGCACCAAAAGGCAGATATTTGCTAACATGGGTGGGTCTCTTTGCCTCTGTATCCTAGCACTTCTTTTTAGGTTTTCCATTGATTTGTGGGAAGTGAAAACAAGAGGCTAAACAGCCCTCGAGAACTCTTATAAACAATACCTAGTGTACAAAAGAATCATAGAATCATAGAATGGTTAGGGTTGGAAGGGACCTTAAAGATCATCTAGTTCCAACCCCCCTGCCATGGGGGGTAGCTACATGGATCTAGAAAGTAGCTACATGGATCTAAAATACAAAACCAACTTCAACAATACATATTCTTGATGCAAAACAGGAGAATAAGATGCAACAGTAAGATTTAGTCCTATTTTCTTTGTAACAGAAAGGAGGTAAGAGTTCATGAATAAGGATATTCCTTCAAGATTTCCACAGCCGTCAGAGATCTAAACACACAGAAGTCACGGACCTGGAGAGTGATGAGAGTCAGTAACTCTGTGACTCACGCCAGTCCAAGAGCCACAAGGTCGCCGCAGAGCAACGCAACGAGCTCTTGCTGTCAGCAGCAATCAGCGAGGTGGGCTGCGTTTCTGCCCACGGATTGGCATCCGTCTTCCCAGGCGACAGTGAAGAGGATTTCATTGTCTCAGCCACCAAGATCCCCAGCATAAAGCCATTTTATTTGGTTCTATACTGAATCCCAGTCTTCCACCCAGGTATATCTTTTGAAATATAGTTACTTTGCCAACTTGAAAAGTCACAGAAAATTACAACAAATCCCAAAGTATATTCAAAAAATGGTCAAAATCATTATTTGTCATCTTATTCCAATTTAATCTATGTTGTTTTTTCTCTTCCTAGACACCTATAGGTTAATTTATCCTATATGATTAATTTATTACCTGTTCTTGTCCTGTTGGCATCCTCAGTCCTGCTGATTAATTTCTGTTATAGGCCCATTATTTCAGTTCTATAAATACCCCATCTCATTTTACTCCTTTCTACAGTTACTTTGCAACCTTCTTTTTCTCCTCCACCTGGGGCTCTCACTTTCAATTTAACATGAGACAGTGGGCAAAGATTGAGCTGAAATCTAGTAATTACACCTCCCTGCCCCGAAAAACGGAATCATTTATTTTTCTTATGGATGGAAGCAGCTGTGAGCTGCTCTGCAATCCCACAAGCAATCCCACAAAAAACAATACTTATTACTTGTCAGATTAATAATAGAAAGCGTTGGCTTCTGCAATTTGAAAAATGTATATAGTTGGATCGCAGTATATTGCAACATTTGCATTTAGGAGGAGTGAAGAGCTGAATCACAACCCAGACTCCAGCATGCTGGGCAGATCCAGTTCCACCTGCAAAAATATTAAATCACCACCCAATTCATCACTGACAAAACAGGTTATATCCACCATCGTTGGCATTCAGTCCATGACTGCCCGCAAAGACTTTCCCAGGTCTTTACGTCCTTGAGTTATGTTTACTACTTTCAGGCCTTACATTTTTCTGACCTTTCAGCCTTGGCCATAAGTTCCTGGGATCCTCTGACACTCTGGGAAAGCTTCTGCATGCTTCTCCGATAAGAGTAAGCACATCCTGAAATAAAAAGGAAACAAAAAAATTACTTCATTTTGTACCAACCATCAGCAGCTACATCCAGTCTCTCAAAAGCAACAGGCAGGCAGCGCCCATCAGCACAACTTTGCTGGATTTTTAAAGCATCCTGTTAAAAACTTTGTGGCCAGTGATGTGCTGCATAAAACAGGTTTCCTCCCTAAAGAGGGGAAGGAAAAAGCAGCCGGCCTTTTCAGGGAAGCTGGGAGAAAAGCAAGAGGAAAAACAGTGACTCCTCAGTTGAGACTCAAGTTCTCAAACCTTAGGTATGGAGGCAGTGGGAGTCAAAAATCAGGAAGCTGGCGTCATTAGGTAAAAAAAAGAACATGTGGTGGAGTGCAGAAACTGCCAGCCTGCTCACAAACATGGTAGGTGGATCTCGGGGCTCCAGAGAGCCCTAAATCACTGCTCAGAAACAGCTCACTTTCAACCTGACTCCCTTTTAAGTGGTGAGAGAAGAGTTCTTCCTTCAGGAAGATCATCCTCTGGAACAGCCAGAGAAGAGCCAAGGAATTCCCCAAGTTTCAGCTTACATTGCCCACCATCTATTCCAGAGATATTCCCCTGCAATGCAGCGACAGCAGACAATGAAGATGGTTCTTACAAGAAATCTCTGTACCTGAGAGGCCTTAGCCTCCATAACATGCTGCTGTGTCCTATTCAGAGACTCCTACGCCAAAGGATGAGTAAGGAAGGCTGGTATGGGCACAGTTACCTACTACCACATCATTTAGTTGTTTACCATTTTGTCTTAGACAGCCAATGAGAAAACAAACTGTGGAGAAATAAGCAAGATGTACCCAAAACAATTCTAGGCTGTCCTGGGAAAGACCTTCGTCTTGTACAAACCAGGCAAGCTCAAATGACTTGATCAATATGTTGGTGGCAGCATTTTATTAATTATACGGAGCCAAGTTCTGTTTTGGCTTGCGCTGCATGCAGGTCAGCCTGATCTCACTGCCATAAATCAGGGGCAAACCTGGCTTACAGATCCCTTAGTTACAGTATGCATAAAATGTACCGCAACATTTTTGGTTTTTAACAATGTTTGCTTACTCTGGGGTAAATCTGTTCTTCCAATCTCTCTTCTATTAAATCACCTTCCATGAGAATCTTCTTTCATCTGAGAAAGGCAGTCTTGGCTAGCTCTGCTTTCTTCTTCTGACAGTCAGGGCACACTGAAGATTCGTGGATTTGAGCTCCTGTCACCTGAAAGACGAGCCTTTGATGCAATGAGCCATGTCTCTCCTAGCCAGATGGCCACTCCGTTAAGAACAATCAATAAAAATACAGATAGAGACACTTTCTAAAGACAAAAATGTGCTTTTGTAGGCAGTTGTAAATGATTTCATAACCTTCGTCACAGTATCATCTTCATGAGCCTGTCTGAATACACACCAAACATATTTCCTTTTCCCCAGGTATTACGTCTCCCAGCACCAATAACTTAGTTGCATTTAAAATTACCCACTTCCGTCTCAGAACGGATCTGTAATACACTATTTCTTCTTGTAATAAAGTTTCCCTGATGCTCGAGGTTGCACAGACATTACTGACTTCTTCCACAGGAACGATAACGGGCAAAAAATTGAAATCCTGTGATTGCCAAGCAACACATCTGTGACCAGCCGAAACCAACTGCGAGGATACAGTTCTACTGGCCAAAAGATTGGTTTAATTAGTATGTGTGTATATATATCTATAGTATATACTTATGGTTCTGTCTGTATTTGACTCTGGGTGGACACTGAGTACAAATCACAACTTTGCAATGTAAATCTATACGCTCTTTGCTGTGTTAAGTATGCTCAGAGCACCACCAGCCGTTAGTTACTCTGGCTTAACGAGGACCTGATGTTCCAGGAAGCCAGCCTGTGCATGCTAACCAGTCTTCCGCAACAGCAAATACACTACTTCCTGAAGGCTCAATTAGGTTAAATTAACATGTTTTACACCACGTTTCAAATATCTGATCACCACAGCTCACTAACAGCAACCGTTAATCAGCAATAATTCCACCACATCTAACTGCCTGTCGATAAGGAGGCTGCAAGAACAGCAGTGCTCCTGTGTGGATGGAATACACAGGGTGTTACACCAACCACAGAGATTATGATTATCTTTACAAATTCTAAGATGTAAAGAAACTCTGAAGCAATTAGTTCAAATATCTCTATGCAGCTGAGCCAGAACACAAACAAAATGCTAGTTGACTTTGTTGGATAAACAGTACTACTTATTAATTCCTGTTAGTTTATCCACCATGAAATCTTAAGCGTTTTTAATAGCATTACACAAATCCCCGTATTTGTGCATTTATGAAATGCCCATAATTTTATCTGATTCAATTTACACAGATTCCATCTGGTTACATAAATGTTTCAAGTTGCTACAAAAGCAGTGGAATCAATCCTAGAAAGTCATGTCTCTAGCATCTCTTGTCATCTTCCTTGATTTCTCTCCCTCTGCATCCAAATGTTCCACGTGGAGGTAAAGGCAGAAGCACAAAGCCATAGGAATCAAGCTACTTTTCTTAAAAAATGTATTACCACACTGTAAGACAAATAAAGAGGCAGTAAAAATTGCACAAAATTTGGACGGTGGGCTGGTTAACACTATTGTAATAAAAGAATGGAGAAGGGTGACATTTCAAAACAATTTAAAGCCTGAATTAATCATCACGCCAGAACTGAATTTAAAAGTACTACTCCCTCCTCACCCGGCAGAGGCTTCACAGAGGAGTATGTTATCACTTTTGCTGTGCTGTATGGCAAGAAATTACAGCCAGCAAATGTGACTGAGGTAAAACAAAAATAAATGACTAATTACTGTTCAAAGCTCATTCTTTGTTTTATCAGAAATGCCTTCCCAGATGCAGACATTCGGTACCAATTCCAAAGTACAGATGTTTGCCAAGGCCCAGATTTACAGGTAAAGGCATCTGTGGGTCACTACTCAAATCCACGTAACGACATTTGCAGATCCATCTGCATGCATGAAACAAGAATGCAAGTAGCATTGGCCCCAAAAAATACCAGTCTTGAGACTTAGATGCAGAGCTGAATGGAGGAGCTGTGTCAGAATGCCTATGGTGGGAAAAACCACTGGGCTGTTGAAAAAGAAAAGCACTTTGAACTGTGGAAAGATGATGCAGAAGCTTATTAACAAAGGAACTGATGTAACCAAGATTCTATCGAACATGCGTTAATTCTTAATATTATCTAATGTCTAAGCATGCTGGGAGCAGGGAGGCTTTGCCTTTGGAATACTTACAATACTGGAGACAAAGACTCCACAATCAAACAAAATCCAAAAAACCTCCAAATCAAATCAAATGCCCCATCCCTGGGAGTGTCCAAGGCCAGGCTGGATGAGGCTTGGAGCAACCTGGGCTATGGAAGGTGTCCCTGCCCATGGCAGGGGGTGGGACTGGGTGGGCTTTGAGGCCCCTTCCCACCCAAACTGCTCTGTGATTCTATGAATATGCAGAATGCTTCTATAAATAACAGGTGCAAACATAACCAGAAAACAAGGCTTTTTCTTCAGCTGATCCAGGACTTGCTGTGGAATGCAGTAACTGCCCATCCCAGCCTCGCTCAATCACACAAATCATTATTTTATCACCGGATAATATTTTATGATGTTTTGATTATTTACTGGCCACAGTTCTGCCTGACAAAAAGATAAGAAAGAGAACTCTTGAGATGTCAAGCAAGACTCTTTGAGGCCGGAGTGTGGCATCAATAGGTTCGGCCTGATTTGATCCTTGCATTCTGGCTTAGTTTTCCAGTGCTTCTCTCAAAGCATAGGCAAAAACCTAGATTTTTTCTGCCTTGAGTACCTGTTTCACAGTCTCCCTGATGTTTTCCAGGCAGATTCTGTTCATTAGCAGGTCAGGAACAACGCAGTTTGAGTCCAGTTTCTTTGCTGTGATTCCGTGCTGCAGTTTTCTTGACTTGCCACCGTTTGCCTGCTCGGAGATCAGCTGCTGACGCATCTGGCTTATCTTCATGGTGCAAAAAGACCAGAGAGCATTCGGTTTGCCAGCTAATAAATCAGTAATTTCTGCAAAGCATAAATCAACAAAAGTGTCAATTACCGT